>NC_057801.1:246165354-246453123 GCF_018294505.1 Triticum aestivum
AATATTTCGCAACGATTACCGAGGAGGTAATGTCGCCAGGTCTTAAGTGCATAGACTACGGCTGCAAGCTCTAGATCATGAGTAGGATAATTCTCCTCATGTGGGTGCAATTGCCGTGAAGCGTAAGCAATTACGTGTCGATCTTGCATAAGAATGCAACCTAGTCCTTGTCGCGAGGCGTCGCAGTAGATAACAAAGTCCTTGGAAAAGTCTGGCGGTACCAGTACGGGAGCAGAGGTCAGGCGTCTTTTCAGTTCCTGAAAGCTGTGCTCACATTGTGGAGTCCATTCGAACTTTTTATCTTTCTTGAGGAGTTCGGTTAGAGGTTTAGCAACTTTGGAGAAGTTCTCGACAAAGCGACGACAATAGCTCGCTAAGCCTAGAAAACTCCGAACTTGCTTGACCGATTCAGGTGGAGTCCAATTAAGGATGGCTTGAACTCGCTCAGGGTTAACAGCAATACCTTTACCAGATATTACATGACCTAGATAGGTCACTTCTGACAACCAGAATTCACATTTAGAAAATTTGGCATAAAGGCGATGCTCTCGAAGTTTCTTCAACACTAGTCTTAAATGTTCGGCATGTTCTTCCTCGTTCTTGGAGTAGATGAGTATATCATCGAGGTAAACCACGACGAATTTATCCAAATACTCCATGAAGATTGAGTTCATTAACCGAGAAAAAGTGGCTGGAGCGTTGGTTAATCCGAAGGACATGACGGTGTACTCGTATTGGCCATAACGAGTAACAAAGGCCGTTTTAGGAATGTCCCCGTTTCTGATTTTGATTTGATGGTAGCCCAACCTCAAATCCATCTTGGAGAAGACTGAGGATCCAGCGAGCTGATCATACAGGTCGTTGATCCTGGGAAGCGGATATTTGTTCTTGATTGTGACCAAATTGACAGGTCGGTAATCTACAACCATCCGGTCCGTACCATCCTTCTTCTTGACGAAGAGGACGGGGCAAGCCCACGGAGATGAACTAGGTCGGATGAAACCCTTTTTCAAGGACTCATCGAGTTGTTTCTTAAGCTCGGCTAGTTCTAGTGGTGCCATCTTATAAGGTCTTCTAGCAATCGGAACGGTTCCTGGAATGAG
Source organism: Triticum aestivum (assembly GCF_018294505.1). Lineage (NCBI taxonomy): Eukaryota > Viridiplantae > Streptophyta > Magnoliopsida > Poales > Poaceae > Triticum > Triticum aestivum. The sequence continues at coordinate 246,166,458 of NC_057801.1, forward strand.
GTCTATTACGAACTCAACATCCCTGTCAGGTGGAACACCTGGCAATTCCTCTGGAAAGACATCCGGGAAGTCACGGACTACCGGAATGTCCTCAAGGTCTGGCAAAGGGCTGGCGTTAAGAGAATATAATTGTCGCTTGGCTATTCGGGTCAAGACATTGACTATCTTCCCCGAAGGATGGGTGAGTTGAACAGTCCTAGAGAAGCAATCAATTTTGGCTTGATGAGCTGACATCCAGTCCATACCCAAAATGATATTAATATCTGAAGATTTAAGGGCTATCAAAGACGCGAGAAAAACAAGTCTGTCGACTTGGATTTCATTTCCATAACTTACCCTAGAGGTCTGCCATCTAGAACCAGGGGTAGAAATTTCCATAGTGGATGGCATGTCACAGAATGCAACGTTATGCAAACGAGCATAATTTTCGGATAAAAAGAATGAGAGGCTCCTGTATCGAAAAGAACAGATGCCGGGTGGCAATTTACAAGAAGCGTACCGAGAACGACGTTGGGATCCTCTTGAGCTTCTTCGGCAGAGATACAGTTGACATGGCCACGTGAAGCGGTGACCGGTTTGGCGTGGAATATTTTCCCTGTCGGCTTGCCACGGCCAACAGCTTTAGCAGATTGGTTGGGGTTGGTCTGAGGACACTCACGCATATAGTGACCAGATTCCCCACACTTGAAACAAGTCACGGAACTGGTACGTGGAGGAGCATTATTGATTGGACCCCCATAGGGCTTGGCTGGAGCAGACTGTTGAACGGGGCGAGGCGCCTGGAAAGATGGCCTCGGTGTGAACCTGGGTGGCAGGGCGGTGTTGGGTACCCACACGCGGCGCTTCTGAGGACCAGCACCGGATGAGGAACCCATATCACGGCCATGCTTGCGTGTTGCGTCGTAGTCAGTCTGACCAGTTTCAGCACTGATGGCTTTGTTGACAAGTTTCTGAAAAGATGTGCACTCATGCAGACGGAGGTCGCGGCGAAGCTCAGGACTAAGTCCCTTACGGAACCTTGCTTGCTTCTTGGCGTCAGTAGAAACTTCCTCGGTTGCATATCGTGCGAGATTACCAAACTCCCTACTGTAAACATCCACAGAAAGTCGGCCTTGGGTGAAATTGCAGAATTCCTCACGTTTACGGTCCATGAGACCCTCCGGAATGTGATGTTCACGGAAAGCCTCGCTGAACTCAGCCCAGGAAGTGACATGGCCCGCTGGGCGCATAGCTCCATAATTCTCCCACCATAGACTGGCGGGGCCTTCAAGATGATATGCAGCAAAGGTGACCTTGTCAGCCTCCGCTACCAGCGCGGAACGCAGTTTGTGAGAGATACTGCGAAGCCAGTCATCAGCGTCGAGAGGCTCGACGGAGTGGTGGAACGTGGATGGATGTAATTTGATAAAATCACTGAGTGACACCACGTTAGTCCTCTGATGGTGTGTTGTGTTCTGTTCAATACGCTCCAACAAACGGTTGGTCTCCCGCTTGTTTCTCTCAGCTTCCATCATAACCTCGGCTAGTGAAGGAGGATGAGGCAGATTTGCATCCCTGACTTCACTGCCTTCGGCCTGCTCTTGAGGAGCAGGGTTAGTGCGCGTGTTGACCATCCTAGGTAAACAAGACAATGATTTAGTCAGGATGATAAAATTCCGACATAGAGTACATAATGTAAGGAATAACTCGGAATGCAAGATGATCATCCGTATGACATGGTAGATACAGAAACTGCTTCTTTTATTCCATCATCATACACACCATACAGGGTTTAGTACAAGACCAAACAAAGTACTATTACGGTGAAAAGAGGATTACATCTCATCGAAGGCATCCCAAGCTCCTATACATTATTTTTCTACACCTCCGGAAAGAGTACAAACTAGGTCATATCCCACGAGTCACGCAGGACGATAGACGACACAGCTAGTGCGAACTAGTGATACTACCGCTAACTCAGACCGATCCGTAGTAGTCCTCGTAGAAGTCGCCTCCATAGCCTGGAAGTTCAACATGATCATCCGGAAACAGACGGTCTCGCGGAGCTTGTGGACCATAGGGGCTAGGATGAGGCCTTGGACCAACAGACGGTGGCCTGCGGGGACCGCGAGGTGGGGTGATGCCTCCTACATCACGCCAAACCATCACGTCCGGCAGAGCAGATCTCACAGGATAGAGATCGCGCATATCTGAATATCCAGTTTGCACCGCCGGTGCAAACCGAGTCAAAGTGGCCCAATGGTCAGCACGGGTATTGAAGAGCTCTAACCTCAAGGCCCGATTTTCACGGTCCTTATCCTCGAGCATCTCAGCAGTGGTGCGAGTCCGTGAATCCTCCTGAGTGGGGTCAGCATAAATAGCCTGGAGATACCCTTGTGCTCCCGGAAGTGATCCTGGCATATACCGGAAATCAGAGTCCCGAAATAACCCAGATCTGACTCGCATAATGGTCATCATAGAGTAGGCGGCGTCCTGCACAGCCATCTCAATAGTAACCCCGAGTCCATAGGAGCAGTGAAGAGGCTCGGTGGATCCAGGATAAGATGGAAATATCCTGACAGTGCAGAGATACTGGCTTTGATTAAAATCTCGGAATTGCTCTTCGACCGTGTACTCGGGATACCAGCGGTATCCAGCCTCAGTCATTACCCTGACCAACTTAGCAGTATGGCCGGGTACATCTAGGCATCGAGTCAGGCGAACCACTTGATTGAGGTTGCGAGTGGCCATCTGAAAGCACAATCATAATGCAAAGGCATTAGAATTTCTAGCAAAATTTCGGCAGCATAACAGCTGTAAATGCTCAAAAAGGATATTGAGACATTTGACAAAGGATTTCGTGCATACTCAACATCATCATATCAAAGTTCCGAAACCATTCTAACAACATAATGTGGTAGTAGAACTGAACTAGGCTGGTAACCATCAAACTTATAAGGTACTACTGATTAGTAACTCGTGATCCTGATAGAGAGAACAGATCCTAATTCCTTAACCCCCGGTGGAAGAATGGACTGACTCAGATCAGAAAGTCATAAGGTATAAGGAGTAAAAAGAGCCTTACGTTCCAACCCACAAACAATTCCCCTACATATAACTAAAGAATTTCTAGACTCAACATCGACCAGTTTGGCTTGGAGAACCTACAGGCAGTCCGACTCTGATGCCAACGCTGTCAGGACCCCGACTCGATGTCACATCGATCTAGCCGGTAACACTTCATATCACTTTGCGGCCTCACGCACGGTATTCCCACGGGTGTCGCCTTACCTTTGCCCGGGACCGTTTGCGCCTTTTGGCTCACGTATATGATAGTGTCGCTAGCATCCATATGATAAAGAGCCCGGGCTGACATGACTAGTCGTAAACCCAAAGTGGCACAGACGTACAGGGACAGGCATCCATGACCCAGCTTCGAACGTGTCGGTCATCAGCAAGTGGGTCCGGGCTGTAGCACTGGGCTAGCAGGACTCCGGTAAACCGGGCTGTAGCGGGCTAACAGGACTCCGGTACTCAAAGCGTGACATTTCCCCGAAGGGACAGACACAGGAACGAAGAAGGACACATGCCGGCCAGCCTAAGTGTTCCAGAGCAGTAGCAAGCTACCATGGCTCAGCGGTAACACTAGGAGACATTTCCCGGTAAGAGAGGCTACTAAAGATAAACAACTAGATAGTCAGATCCCACACATACCAAGCATTTCAATCATACACACAATATGCTCGATATGTGCAAATACAACGAAGCATCACAACATGACTCTACGACACAAGTACTTTATTTAAGGCTCAGGGAGCCATACATATCATACACAAAGGTACGGGTCTCACGACCCAACATACAAGTCATACAATCATACAAACCAGCAGCGGAAGTAACTTGTCTGAGTACAGACAACTAGTAAAATAAAAGAGGCTTGGAAAGCCTAGCTATACTACGTGGTCCTCCACAAGTTCAGGGTCACCACCTGGGTCTTAGCCTACTCGTTGATGTCAACGTCTACATAGAACCCATCAGAAGGGGTTGCAGCGTATTCTGTAAAAATGTAGATTATAGCAACATGAGTACAAAGGTACTCAGCAAGACTTACATCAGATCCTACATACATGCATAGTATCAAGAAAGGTTGGTGGAGTTATTGCAGCAAGCCAGCTTTGACTCTTGGCTAGACTATTCTACGATACTCCAACATGAAATAGTTTTGCGCACACGAGTCCACTACTCACCACTTCAATACACTACCGAGGATCCACCTCCGTCTTCCTACGGAAGAGCCATCCTCGGCACTCACACTTATCTTGAGGCTTTTAGTAGTTTCCATTTACTTGTCTATGAACTGTATAGGCAACCAAGTAGTCCTTTACCGCGGACGCGGCTATTCGAATAGATTATGATAACCCTGCAGGGGTGTACTTCGTCATACATGTTTCCACCACTTAGCGTCTGCACACGACATGTGCTCGGCAGACTTCAAGCGAAAGCCGACGTGGGTGTAGACCACGACCTACCTAAACACTTAAGCCTCTAGTCCAGGTTTATCGCCTATTCAGGTTCCATCCGCAGGGAGTCCGGCCGAGGTCTCCCATACGGCCCCGAACGATGTGAACAGGGTTCCCGAGATACCTAACGGGTATTCGGTACACCCGGCCACGTACCTACCGCATCACAGCCCACCCCTACGGTCAGCGCTGTCCACGGCCTCCAGTCGGCTACAAACACCAGAAACTACTTGCAACTCCTGGACAGAGAGCTAGGGTGAATAAGAAGTCGAGCGGGGTCATATTTCAGGACCCAATGTATGGTAGTAGCTGATTCTTAAATCACACATACAGATCTCAGTGCTTAAGGTCGGCTTCAATGAAACAACCCACCATGTACTCCTACATGGCCTCTCATCGATACCTTTACCAAATCGTGTTCACCACACCACTCTCATTACCGACATAATCATTTCACTCCAGCCCATCACCCCAGATGAACCAGACCTGACACGACTCTAAGCATAGCAGGCATAGCAAGGTAGGAACAACACATACATATGGCTCAATCAACTCCTACACATGCTAGTGGGTTTCATCTAGTTACTGTGGCAATGACAGGTCATGCAGAGGAAATGGGTTCAACTACCGTAGCACACAGCAGTTTGAATCGCGTTGTCTTAATGCAGTAAAAGAGAGCAGGAGCGAGAACATGGGATTGTATCGATATGATCAAATGGTTGGTTGCTTGCCTGATGGTTCGATGCACGGATACGGTTCTTCGTTAGGGTAATCACGGTACTCCTCGGGGACAGATCCTGTCGCAAAGGACATCGATACACAAGCATCACCAAACAATGTGCAACAATATGATGCATGCATGAAACATGGCAATATGAGTGTGTTGGGCTAATGCAACTAAAACCAGAAGGGTTTGAACAAATTTGAATCAAAGATTCAAATTCCAAATTCAATTATGGCCTTTTAAAGTGCCTTTTCTTGTTCTGCTTAAAACATCAATTTAACTTGTTTGATCATGCATGAAAATAGTACAGATGGATAGATTGGATTTTTCTGATCATTTTTCATATATAATTTGTCCAATTTGGAGTTACAGAATAAAAGTTATGAATTTTTGAAGTTTAAATAATATTCTGGAATTTCCTGATTTAATTTAAATCCAGAAATTCAATTACTGCGTCAGCCTGACGTCAGTGTGACGTCAGCAGGTCAACGGAACAGGTCTGGGTCAAACCTGACAGTGGGTCCCGCATGTCAGGGTGATTATTTTAATTAAAACTTAATTAAAACTAATCCTGTTTAATTAACAGGGCTGGGCCCCATCTGTCATTGACTCAGGGGAGTCAACCAGGGCCCACCCGTGGTCAAAGTCAAAGTCGGCTGCCGGCGTTTAGTCGCCGGCGAGCCCGACGCGGCGGCGGAAGTGGTTTTGGTCGTTTCGGCCACCAAATGGACCGCGGAGGCCACCGGAGTGGAGCTGAGGACAACCCGCAGCTCTTGGCGGAGCCCGTTGGGGTCGGGGTGGCCGGAGTCGACGGCGGCGAGCTCGGCTGCGGCCGCCGGGGTTCGGTCGTGCACGGGAACGGTGCTGGAGCTCGAAGTCGAGCAAAGCGAGGCGCTAGGAATGCTCTACGGGGTCTTGCGAACTCGTTGGACTCGCCGGGGTGACCAAATGGTCACCGGAGCTGCGTCGACGGCGAGCTCGGCGACGGCGGAGGTTCGGCCGTGGTGGGGAGGAGGCTACGGTGAGGGAACGAGGGGAAGGAGAGGGGGAAACGGTGGCGTAGCTCACCGCGGTTGCAGTGGGCGTCGAAGCGGGCTCGGGGACGCGCTGGAGACGGCGAATTCGACGGCGACGGTGGTCGGAGCCCGAAGAGGGGAACGGCGACGTGGCGGCGATGCAGGGCTTCCGGGGAGCTGTGGAGCGGTGGGGAGGAAGAGGGAGTCGAGGCGGAGCTCCTGAGCTGGTCGGGGGAGCGAGGGGTGGTCGGAGACAGCGGCTAAGGCGAACGGCGGCGACGGTGGTGTTCGGCCGGGCGAGAGAGAGAGCGAGGGAGAGGAGGGGAGAGCCGGGGGAGAGTGAGAGAGAGCAGGGGGGAGAGGCGTGGCGTCGTCCAGGGCACCGAGCGAGGAGGGGAGGGCAGGCAGGCAGGCGAGCAGGTGGCGTGGCGCGGTGGCCGTGCGCGCGCGCCGGCCACACTCCCCTCCCTCTGTCGGGACGAAGACGACAGAGGAGGGAGGTGGGCTGGGCCGGCTGCTGGCTGGGCCGGCCAGCTGGCTGGGCTGCACAGGGAGGAGCCCAGGTAAGCTTCTCCCTTTTAGTTTTTCTGTTTCTGTTTCTATTTATTTAATATATCTGCAACTTTGTTGAATTAAATAAAATACCTAGGCAACTTCAAAAATCACCAAACTATTCCTGGTCCATAGTTGGATTATTTCCAACATGAAACATTTTAGTTTGGAGATATTTGAGCATTTAAATATTTTATATTATTTTAAATGCCCAAATTCAAATACTTATGATTTAAATCAAAAACCCTAGGATGGCCTAGGAAAATGTGCACCACTTTTGGCAGAGGTTCTGAACCAAGGCAAAAATGATGGGCATTTTAGAAGGGCATTTCAGGTTCATTGAAAATTATTTTTAGTAACCCTAGTTGGTTTCAGAGGGGACTGGGGGTTCTGTCATCCCCATTTCAAGTTTCTGATGAAAGAGTAAACCTGATGCAACACTCTAATGCATGACTAGCTAGGGTGTGACATAAACTGACCAAATTGGTCAGCCTCCCAGGAAGCACAGTTGCCTGCCACGTGGCCTCTTTGCCGTCCGCTGCTGATGGCAAAGAGCCCTTTGACGTCGGTGGCAGACGACAAAGAACCTGCATATTGTCTCTTTTTTTCTGTTTTTTTAATCCAACAATTTTCACAGCAAATATATATGACATATATAGATATATTTAACAGCAAACATATCACATATCCAGCACATAATTCCATATACATATTACATAGCCAAGTTTCATCAACATAGCAAGTTCCATCAAGTTCCATCCATACACATTGTTCCATATACATATTACATATCAAAGTTTCATCAACATAGCAAGTTCTATCATAGCAAGCTAGATACAATGCAAAGTTTTAGCAAAGAAAAAGCAAGCACTCCATCATAGCAAGCTAGCTTCCATGAAGTGAGTGAAATCTGCAAAATGGTAAATAAGAAAGTTAGAAATAGGTGAATAGAACAAGAAGAAGACTAGAACAAGAAGTATATGTCATTTATGAGCTAACTTAGAGAAATGGATCATATGTGAGCTAACTAAGTTGAAATGGGTTGTTCATGAGCTAACTTTGGTGAAATGGATCATTTATGAGCTAACTTAGTTGAAATGGGTTGTTTATGAGCTAATTAAGGTGAAGGCATCGTTTTTGAGCTAAGTAAGGTAAATGGATCATTCTTGAGCTAACTTAGGTGAAATGGACCATTTATGAGCTTTTATGAGCTAACTTAGTTGAAATGGGTCGTTTATGACCTAACTTAGGGGAAATGGATCATTTAAGAGCTAATTTAGGTGAAATGGATCGTTTTTAGCTAACTTAGGTGAAATTGATCGTTTAGGAGCAAATCTAGGTGAAATGGGTCATTTTGGAGCTAACCTAGGTGAAATGGGTCATTTTGGAGCTAACCTAGGTCAAATGGGTCATTTTGGAGCTAAACTAGGTGAAATGGGTCATTTTAAAGCTAACATAAGTAAAATGGATCATTTACGAGCTAATCTACTAAAATGGGTCATTTCAGAGCTAACTTGGATAAATTGGATCACTTGTAAGCTAAGTAAGGTAAAATGAGTCATATTAGAGCTAACTTAGGTAAAATGGATCGTTTATGAGCTAACTAAGTTAATTATGCAATTTTTGACATAAGTAAGCTTATTAAGTCATTTTGAAGGAAAAGAAGCTAACTCTAGGTCATTATGGTAAGCATATGGGAGGAAATAAAGCTAAGTCTAAGTCTAGAGAAACTTACTGTGATCAGGGAGGTGTAGGAGCGGGCTGGCTCGTGCCGGTAGCTGGAGAAGGATCGTGCGATGCGTTTCTAGAGTTAAGCTGCACCAAAGATCATTTCCAATGTCTCGTTAGCATTATGACACTCAAATGTTAAGACTAGCAAGTAATGTCCATTCAAATTAAACTCACCGTGCTCCCAGGAGCAATCACTGGCATCGGCGGAGCGGTCTGACCGGACTTCTCGCACACAGACTGCACATTTGGTTTTCACAACAGAGTCATACTAGTTAGTAATGAGACTCAAATGTTAAGACTAGCAAGTAATCTGCAGAAGAAACTTACCACAAGGAGCTCATACATGGCCCTTGCCTGCATGTCATTCCGTGCCCTCTCCTCCTCCAACATCTTTGTCGTCCTCTCCTCCAACTCCCGCTGCCTCTCCGCCGCCTCCGCCAGAAGTTTCTCTGTTCTATCTCTCTCACTCTGTATAGCAGCCTGCAACACCACTCACATGACCATTTGTAATCATTGATGGAAGCGCACACAATGTAATGGAGAAATATAGCTGAGTAGGTATAACTAACCTTGATGGCGAGTTGGACTGGCCGTTCACGAGGCCTTATCTTAGGAGCGGAGCTCGACTGGCGCGCCTTGATCTCCGGGAGAGTGCTAGGACAACGGATAAGTCCATCTCCCATGGCTATGGAGCCATGGGACCTCCCGCCACCAGATATCATCAGCAACTCTGTATCAATGGGACCCTGGCTCGGGTTAAAGTCCTCCCCTTTCCTCGCCTTCCTCTGATCTCTATATTGCACGAGCTTTTCATGGGCGGAGATGTTGGTGAAGTTCTTTGGATCATCGAGGTCAGACGCAGAGAATGCCTTGACTTTCTTGTAAGAGCCAGTGTGGGCCATGGCATACAGGTCGTACACCTCTGGCACCTTATCCGCCTTATTGTAGCGTGCCTGAAAGAGAGAAACAAAGTAAATTAGTAATTAAAGGGCTAAAGCTAGCATGATGAATGAGTTGCATGAATCATGAAGCAAACCACATACCCAGTTTCGCCTGTACTGAAATAAGTTGGAGCTGCCTTGGTGGTGTGGCACACCTTCCATTTGGGCACGTTTGTCCTTGGCCTCGTTGTGGGTGGCCAGCCATTCTTTTGAGCACCACCCATCGACCAACACCTCCCAACAATCCATCCGATCCGCACACCATCTCTGAGGGGCCTAAGTTAACAAATAGAAACTTCAGCGCTACGGCTATGAATTACTAAATAAAGGAATTAAGTACAGGGCCTTAAGAATTACCTTCATGTACTGCTCCTTACTCAAGAACTTATCGCGGCACTCCTGCTTGGACTTCTTGATACCACGGTCGGCGTAGTAGTCTCGAACAGACTGCACCCGAGCCTCATGCCGTAAGTTCTGAAGTAGGCGCTTGCACTCCTTGTGGATAACATCTGCCGCCTCCTCCTCGTATCCCTCCTCACACCTGTAGAATGTCTGCAATCAAATGAGACAATATTGATTAGTACAATTAATAACTAGCTAGTTGAATATTTTTAATTGTGTAAAGGAGAAATTACCCAGAACTTTCTGATCACCATGTCTGCCCTCGTCTTGCACAAGACACCGTCGATAATCTCACCCGGCGGGGCCGGGGCAGCCAAGTAGTGCTCCCAACTCAATCCAACATCTGGAAGCCGGCCCTCACCAGGCAACGTGACAAACCCGGAAAGTTTTGCCAAATCAGAACTCCAAGGACGGAGTTGGGCCGGCGGACACTTTCATGGTGGTCCCAACCCCTGCAGCATGACAAGGCCAACGCATTAGTTATTTGAAGAAACGTGAATGCAGAAGGTACAAAAAGATTAAATGCACTTACCTCTCCCCATCAGGGAAAGTCAACCACCTCTGCTCGCGGGTCGCCGGCACGGATGGGAGCCATGTAGCACCATGCTGGTAGACGTTGCCCCCTCCTCCCCCTCCTCAAAACGAGTCGGCTCCCTGCCATCATCAGCATGGCCACTCGGCTCCCCGCCATCATCAGCATGGCCACTCGGCTCCTCAGGCTGACCCGACCAAGTACCCCATCCAGACGTGTGCTCCTCCAGGGTCTCGTGGGCCCAACTCTCGTGGGCCGAAGGTCCGTCGAACCGAGGCTCGTGGGCCGAAGACCCGTGGACCGGAGGCTCGTGGACCGGAGTCCGTGTAGCCTCCTCCTCAGACGAGTCCACCCTAGCAGTCACGTGCTTTGGTGAAATAGCAGGGGGCGGCGGCGAGGAAGGCGCCGTAAGAGCTACCCTACCTCCTCTCCCACGACCACGTGCTCCACCTCGGCCCTTCTTCTTACCCCGTCCCCTGCTGGGCACCGCGGTCGACGAAGAAGGGCCCGGCGGTGTCGCCATACTGTCCAGCAACGCTCGGCGGAGAGGTGCGTGTGGAATGGAATACCTCACACTACGGCGTGCTCCCGACCAGCGCCCACCACCTGTCAACACCTGCCATGACAAAGAATAACCGAAATTAGTACAACATGAAAAAAAGTACCGACATGAATAATAATATGTATATCACTGAAGTGTATCATCATCAAGTACAACATAAATAACTGCACATTTAAATCTACCCGATCAACACAATTATATATGATGTTTTTCATAACAAAATCGAAAAATATATGACCTAACTAATAATTAACAAATATATGACCCCGTCGGCCTCTGGAAGGCCAAAGAACACCTATTCGGGAGGTGTCGGGGGTCAGGGTGTCGTGTCGGTGTCGGGATGCCGTGTCGGGGTCGGGGTCTCGGGGTCGGGGTGTCGGGTCGGGGTGCCGTGTCGGTGTCGGGGACGTGGTGTCGGGTCAGGCTCGGGGTTGGGGTGTCGGTGTCGGGGTCGGGGTCGGGGTCGGGGTCGGTGTCGGAGTCTCGGGGTCGGGGTGTCGGGTCGGGGTGCTGCGTCGGGGTCGGGGTGTCGTGTCGGTGTCGGGGTCGGGGTGTCGGTGTCGGGGTCGGGGTGCCGTGTCGGTGTCAGGGTCGGGGTGTCGGGTCAAGCTCGGGGTCGGGGTGCCGGGTCGGGGTCGGGGTGCCATGTCGGTGTCGGGGTCGGGGTGTCGGTTCAGGATCGGGGTCGGGGTGTCAGTGTCGGGGTCGGGGTCGGGGTGTCGGGGTTGGGGTGTCGGGGTCGGAGTCGGGGTCGGGGTCTCGGGTCAGGGTGCCGGGTCGGGGTGCCGGGTCGGGGTCGGGGTGCTGTGTCGGTGTCGGGGTCGGGGTGTTGGGTCAGGCTCGGGGTCGGGGTGTCGGTGTCGGGGTCGGGGTGTCGGGGTCGGGGTCTCGGGGTCGGGGTGTCATGTCGGGGTGCCGGGTCGGGGTCTTTTTTCCTTTTCTTCCTCTTCCTCTTCTTCCTTTTCTTCCTTTTCTTCCTTTTTTCCTTCTTCTTCTTCTTCTTCTTCTTCCTCCTCCTTTCCTTTTTCCTCTTCTTCTTCTCCTCCTCTCCTGTTTTCTTCTTCTTCTTCCTCCTCTTCTTCTTTTTTCTTCTCCTCCTCCTCTTCTTCTTCTTCCTTTCCTTTTTACTCTTCTTCTTCTCCTCCTCTCCTGTTTTTTTCTTCTTCTTCTTCCTCTTCTTCTTTTTTCTTCTCCTCCTCCTCTTCTTCTTCTTCCTTTCCTTTTTCCTCTTCTTCTTCTCCTCCTCTCCTATTTTTTTCTTCTTATTCTTTTTCTTTCCTAAAACTAAACTAAACCTAAATCTAATCTAAACATAAACCTAAAACTAAAAAAACAGAAAAAAAGGAAAAAACTAAATCTAAACCTAAAACTATACCTAAACCTAAAACTAAACCTAAAACTAAAACTAAAACTAAATCTAAACTAAACATAAACCTAAAACTAAACAAACAGAAAAAAAGGAAAAACAGAGGAGAGGTAGAGCTCACCTGCGCCGGTGGAGGAGGGGGGCGGGGCAGCCTGGGGCGGCGGCGCCGGTCCCAGGGCGGTGGGGCACAGGGGGGGCGGGGCGCGGTGGCACCGACACGGCAGGGCGGCGGGGGCGACGGGGCGGGCGGCCGGTGGAGCGACGGCGCCCGGGGCGATGGGGCGCGGGGGGCCGGGTCGCTGGGGGGCCTGGGCGCGGCGGCACCGAGACGGGGCGGGGGCGGGGCGACGGGGCGGTGGGCGATGGGGCGGGGGGCCGGTGGGGCGGCGGGGCGGTGGTGCGACCGGGCGGCAGCGAGTGGTGCGGGCCGCAGCGCGCGTGTGTGGGAGGGAAACAGAGAGAGAGGGGGGTGGGGCGCGCCGGCCGTTAGATACGTTTAATCTTTGCCGTGTGCCACCTTTGTCGTCCGCTAATGTGCGCTTTGCCGTCCACTAGTGGACGGCAAAGAGGGGGGCCATTAAGTATTTTTTTAACCAGCTCCTCAGTGGGGCCCCCCTCCCTCTTTGCCGTCCGCTAGCGGACGACAAAGATTCTTTGCCGTCTGCTAGCGGACGGCAAAGAACAGGCTGATGGCAAAGGCTTTCTTTGCCATCAGCCAGCTCTTTGCCGTCTGCTTTCAGGTAGCTGATGGCAAAGAGCTTCTTTGCCGTCCGCTAGCTGACGGCAAAGAGATGGCAGATGGCAAAGTAGCTGATTCCAGTAGTGAACCATAAAGTGGCACTTCTCCCAATTCAAGACAATATTAGTTTCTTCACATCTCTGCAAAACTCGATCAAGGTTGCTTAAGCAATCATCAAAAGAAGTTCCGTAAATGGAGAAATCATCCATGAAAACCTCAACAATCTTTTCAAACAAGTTAGAGAATATAGCAGTCATGCATCATTGAAAGGTAGCCGGTGCATTGCATAAACCAAAAGGTATACGTCTATAAGCAAAAGTACCAAAAGGGCATACAAAAGTAGTTTATTCTCGATCCTCTTGTGACACAGGTATTTGAGAAAAACCAGAATAACCATCTAAAAAGAAAAAGTGTGTATGGTTGGATAGTCTAGCATCTGATCAATAAAAGGTATAGGGTGATGATATTTCCTAGTAGCTTTGTTTAGTTTTTCAAAATAAATGACCATTCCATAACCTGTAACAATTCTTTGTGGGATCGATTCATTCTTATCATTGGGAACAACAGTATTACCTCCTTTCTTAGGGATACAATGAACAGGACTTACCACTACTGGAATCATGATCTTTGCCGTCAGCTAGCTCTTTGCCGTCAGCTGGTTGACGGCAACGAATGTCTTCGCCGTCAGCTTGAAGAAAACTGACGGCAAAGAATGAGCTGACGGCAAAGGTCATGTCTGCCGTCGGTCAGCTCGTTGCCGTCAACCAGTAGACGGCATAGAAGCTTTGTCGTCAGCTAGCAAATAACAAAGAGTGTGGGTGGCCCACTAGCAAGGACCACCTACCGGACACTTTCTTTGCCGTCTGCTAGCTGACGGCAAAGCTTCATTGCCGTCTGCTGGCAGATGGCAAAGGAAGTGGCCAAACTAATGTCTGTTAGCTAAGCTCTTTGCCGTCTGCTAGCAGATGGAAAAAAACCATGCCCTTAAAAAATGCCAACGATGCCCGCTGACCCATCTCTCTGTCCCCTCTCTCTGTCTCTATCCTGTGCCCGACAACCGCCGCCCCGCAGCCCCAGCGACCCCTCCTCCGCCCCGCGCCACGCCCTCGCTGCGCCGTCCCGCCCTGCCCCGTGCCCGAGCCGCCACCACCACACATAACCCCCGTCGGCGCGGCGCCCCCCCTCCTCCACCCAGGCGGCCCCAACGCCCCTCTCCTCCAGCACGACGGCCGCCCCGTCGCTCCGGCGCCCCCTCCTCCACCCGGCCGCCCCGACGCCCCTCTCTACCACAACCACGGCCGCTCTGCCGCTCCAGCGCCCACTCCTCCACCTGGCCGCCCCGGCGCCCTCACTCCACCCCCGTGGCCGCCCAGCCACTCCGTCGCCTCCTGCTCCGGTGAGGAACAATGGGTTTACTTTAGGTTTGTGTTTTTATTTTTGTTTTTTAAGTTTAGTTTAGGTTTACTTTAGGTTTGGTTTAGTTTAGGTTTACTTGTTGTCTTTGTTGATCTGCTGCTCTGTTTAGGTTTACCAACCATCTTACCTTGGCCAAAAAATCTGGTGTGCATTATTTCATTACTATAAGCTAATTTGCATCTTCTGTTACAAGTATTATGATAAATTAGATTGGCAAATGAAAGCCAAAAACATCATAAGTATACCAGGGATGTTAAGGCATGCAATCTTTAACTATTTGACTAGATGCTATGTGTTGATGTATTTAAAAAGGAATATCTAGAGCAACATAATGAAAGATTTGAGCGGTGTTTTTGCTTGGAGAAAAAGCAAGGCCTCATGCCATACTACAAAATGAGGCCTACCACTCTGCATCATATTGTAAAATTAGGTCACCATATAATATGTTTTATGATTATCTAGTAATATATTATATGTATTCCAGGCATTGCAATATTGTGCCTAGAGAGGGAGTCTTGAAATTTTTGTGCAAGTAGAGATGACATAAATAAATGTGTTATCATGCAAATCCTATGTGGGGGTGGAGTGTAACATATAGTAACTTGGTAACCAAGTTGCTACATGGCAACCAAGTGGCTATAATACACATATGACCTAGCAAGCCGGTCGTACATCCTAACTACTACTAAAAGAGAAAATACCATCCCTGAGATCTAGTTTTGTAGATCTTGTCATAATGAGCCAACCGTGAAATTAATCGTCAACCAGGTTAATGGTTTGAAAGCTATGTTTTCTTGAAAATTAAAAAATAACTCAACTGTTGATGTCATGCTTATATATGTGATATATTATTTTATTACATGCATACATGCGTGGTATCTTGATATATCGCAGTCATGCATGCATAAGCGAGCGAGAGAGTGAATTAGTGTCACATGTGAAGACTATATAATGTGACATCACATTGTAGTCTTTTCTTTTGTTAATTACAGGTGTCTCAAATAGTCTTGTAAACTAATGAAACATTGTTACCATCTAGTGAAACATCATGTTATACTTCTGCATTTCTTGTATGTAGGGCATATTAGATTTCATTAAGGGAAGGCTTTGGCTGAAATTGGTATCATTAGCTTTTGTTTCATCGATACTTAGTACTTACTAATAAATGTGAGTTTTTATCACAAAACTATCTGTTACCTACAATTTTAGTGCTTGCAGAGAATACCTTACTAAAAACCGCTTGTCATTTCCTTTTGCTCCTCGTTGGGTTCGACACTCTTACTTATCTAAAGGACTACGATCGATACCCTATACTTGTGGGTCATCAAGACTCTCTTCTGGCGCTTTTGCCGGGCAGTGAAGCACCTTTGGTGAGTGGAACTTGGTAAGGAAACATTTACATAGTGTGCTGAAATTTTCTGTCACTTGTTAATATGGAAACTAATCCTTTGAGGGGCTTGCTTGGGGTATCTTCTCCCCAACCAGTAGAGCAAAGAGTTGCTCCTCAACCTACTGAACCTACTGAAAATGTTTACTTTGAGATTCCTTCGGGTATGATAGATAAACTGCTAGCAAATCCCTTTGCAGGAGATGGAACATTGCATCCCGATTTACACCTTATCTTTGTGGATGAAGTTTGTGGATTATTTAAGCTTGCAGGTATTCTCGATGATGTTGTCAAAAGAAAGGTGTCCTGGAATTGTCAGGGCAGATGTCCTAGTGTTAGGACTTAGTCGTGAGGCCAACTCATCTATGTGGTAGCTTGAGAGGGGTTGAGTGGGACGAGAGACGCAGGGCGGATCAACACACAAGACAAAGATTTAGACAGCTTCCGGCCCAGGGAAACATCATCCGGTAATAGCCCTACATGCTATTTGTGGCTAGGTCTCATTATCATCACGAGGGAGTCGCCGTAAACTGGCTCTTTGTGTCTAGCCCTAGAGATTGTTTCTTCTTGCATGTCCCTCTTTGGGGAGCCCTGCCCCTCCTTATATATGTTAAAGGGGTGGGTTACATGACTAGTCCTAGTAGGATTAGGACTACTCTATTACAAGTGGAGTCCTATTCTTGCTTCCTTTGTAGGAGAATATTCCTTATGTCTTTTTCTTAAACTGGCCCACCATAACATGAGTCGGCCTTTCATGAACCGCACGTTGGGCCACCAGGTCTTGTCGCTCCTCTGACCCGCCTGCCGGATTACCAATGAATCGTAAACCACCAGGTCCAAGCGGGTTGCCAGTGAATCGCCAAGCTCCACCCAGGTTATACTTCTGGCCGGGTTATGCCGCGGGGTATATCCCTGACAGAAGGTCTTCCCTTTATCTTTGAAGGGAGATGCATTGACATGGTATAGGCTATGTGATGATACTGGATCTTGGAACAATAAACGATTGAAGTTGGAATTTCACCAGAAGTTCTATCCTATGCATCTCGGTCATCGTGATCATAATTACATATATAATTTCTGGCCTCGCAAAGGTGAAAGCATCGCTCAAGCTTGGGGGAGGCCTAAGTCAATGTTATATTCATGCCCCAATCATGAGCTCTCAAGAGAAATGATTATTCAAAATTTTTATGCTCGGCTTTCTCTCAATGATCGCACCATGCTCGATACGTCATGTGCTGGTTCTTATATGTTGAAGACTACTGAATTCAAGTGGGATTTATTGGAAACAATTAAATGCAAATCTGAAGATTGGGGTTCCAACGATGGTAAGGAGTCAGGTATAACACCTAAGTTTGATTGTGTTAGATCTTTTATGGATACCGATGGTTTCCGTGGATTTAGCGCTAAATATGGACTTGACTTTGAGATAGTAGCTGCTTTTTGTGAATCTTTTGCTACTCATGTTGATCTCCCTAAGGAGAAGTGGTTTAAATATAATCCTCCCACTGAAGTAAAGGTAGTTGCACCTAGTATAGTTGTTGAAAAGACTATCACTTATAATGATCCTATTGTTCCTACTACTTATGTTGACAAACCACCCTTTCCTGTTAGGATAAAGGATCATGCTAAAAATTCAACTGTTGTTCGTAAGAGTAACACTAGGACATATACACCCCCTGAGCAAATTAAAGTTGAGCCTAGTGTTGCTTTGGTTAAAGATCTCTTGGATGATAATATAGATGGGCATGTTATTTACTTCTGTGGTGAAACTGCTAATATTGCTAGACCCGATACTAAGATACATAGACCTGTTGTAGGCATGCCTGTTTTTCTGTTAAAATATGATATCATTGTTATCATGGTTTATGTGATATGGGTGCTAGTGCTAGTGCAATACCCTTTTCCTCATATAAAGAAATTATGCATGATATTATACTCGCCGAGTTAGAAGGTATTGATGTTAATATTAAGCTTGCCAATAGGGATACCATTAAACCAATTGGGATTGTTAGAGATGTTGAAGTCTTGTGTGGGAAGGTTAAATATCCTGCTGATTTTCTTGTTCTTGGTTCCACACAAGATGAATTTTGTCCATTATTTTTGGTAGACCCTTCTTGAATACTGTTAATGCTACGATTGATTGTGAAAAGGATATTGTTACAATTGGCTTAGGGGATATGTCTCATGAGTTTAATTTTTCTAAGTTTCGTAGACAGCCCCATGATAAAGAATCGCCTAGTAAGTATGATATTATTGGTCTTGCTTCTATTGCCGTACCTCCTACTGATCCGTTAGAACAATATTTGCTAGACCATGAAAATGATATGTTTATGAATGAAAGAAGGGAAATAGATGAAGTATTCCTTCAACAGGGTCCTATTCTGAAACACAACTTACCTGTTGAAATCCTAGGGGATCCCCCTCCACCCAAGGGTGGTCCCGTATTTGATCTCAAACCTTTACCTAATAATCTTAAATATGCTTATCTTGATGAAAAGAAGATATATCCTGTTATTATTAGTGCCAACCTTTCAGAGCAAGAAGAGGAAAGATTATTGAAAACTCTGAAGAAGCATCGTGCTGCTATTGGATATACTCTAGATGATCTTAAGGGCATTAGTCCCACTCTATGTCAACACAAAATTAAATTGGAGAAAGATGCCAAACCAGTTAGAGATCCTCAATGACGGTTAATCCTAAAATGAAAGAAGTGGTAAGAAAGGAGATATTAAAGCTCCTTGAGGCAGGTATAATTTATCCCATTGCTGATAGTGATTGGGTATGTCCTGTCCATTGCATTCCTAAAAAGGGAGGTATTACTGTCGTTCCTAATGACAAAGTTGAATTGATCCCGCAAAGAATTATTACAGGTTATAGGATGGTAATTGATTTCCGTAAATTAAATAAATCTACTAAGAAAGGTCATTACCCTTTACCTTTTATTGATCAAATGCTAGAAAGACTATCCAAACACACACACATTTCTGCTTTCTAGATGGTTATTCTAGTTTCTCTCAAATACCTGTGTCAGCGGAGGATCAATGAAAAACTACTTTTACTTGCCCTTTCGGTACTTTTGCTTATTGACGTATGCCTTTTGGTTTATGTAATGCACTTGCTACCTTTCAAAGATGCATGATGGCTATATTCTCTGACTTTTGTGAAAAGATTTGTGAGGTATTCATGGATGACTTCTCCATTTATGGATCCTCTTTTGATGATTGCTTGAGCAACCTTGATCGAGTTTTGCAGAGATGTGAAGACACTAGTCTCGTCTTGAATTGGGAAAAGTGCCACTTTATGGTTAATGAAGGCATTGTCTTGGGGCATAAGACTTCTGAGAAAGGTACTGAAGTTGATAAAGCTAAAGTTGATGCTATTGAAAAGATGCCATGTCCTAAAGATATTGAAGGTATAAGAAGTTTCCTTGGTCATGCCGGTTTTTATAGGAAGTTCATTAAGGACTTCTCTAAAATCTCTAGCCCTCTGACTAATTTATTGCAAAAAGATATTCCTTTTGTCTTTGATGATGATTGTGTAGAATCATTTGAAATACCTAAGAAATATTTGATCACTGCACCTATTGTTCAGCCACCTGATTGGAATTTACCCTTTGAAATTATGTGTGATGCTAGCGATTATGCTGTAGGTACTGCTCTAGGGCAAAGAGTTGATAAGAAATTGAATGTTATCTAGTATGCTAGTAAAATCTTGACACTGCCCAAAGAAATTATGCTACTACTGAAAAAGAATTCTTAGCAGTTGTATTTGCTTGTGATAAATTCAGACCTTGTATTGTTGATTCTAAAGTTACTATTCACACTGATTATGCTGCTATTAAATATCTTATGGAAAAGAAAGATGCTAAGCCTAGACTTATTAGATGGGTTCTCTTGCTCCAAGAATTTGATTTGCATATGATTGATAGAAAGGGAGCTGAGAACCCCGTTGCAGACAACTTGTCTAGACTAGAGAATGTTGTTGATGACCCACTACCTATTGATGATAGCTTTCCTGATGAACAATTAGCGGTCATTAATGCTTCTCATACTGCTCCATGGTATGCTGATTATGCTAATTACATTGTTGCTAAATTTATACCGCCTAGTTCCACATACCAGCAAAAGAAAAAGTTCTTTTATGATTTAAGACATTACTTCTGGGATGACCCACACCTTTACAAAGAACGAGTAGATGGTTATTAGACATTGTGTAGCTGAGCATGAACAGGAACAGATCCTACGCAAGTGTCACTCCGAACCAAATGGAGGACACCACGCTGGAGATAGAACTGCACATAAGCTATTGCAATCCGGTTTTTATTGGCCTACTCTCTTCAAAGATGCTCGTAAGTTTGTCTTGTCTTGTGATGAATGTCAAAGAATTGGTAATATTAGTAGACGTCAAGAAATGCCTATGAATTATTCTCTTGTTATTGAACCATTTGATGTTTGGGGCTTTGATTATATGGGACCTTTTTCTGCCTCTAATGGTTACACACATATTTTAGTTGCTGTTGGTTATGTTACTAAGTGGGTAAAAGCTATTCCAACTAGTAGTGCTGATCATAACACCTCTATTAAGATGCTTAAAGAAGTTATTTTTCTGAGGTTTGGAGTCCCTAGATATCATATGACCAATGGCGGTTCACATTTTATTCATGGAGCTTTTCGTAAGATGCTTGCTAATTATGATGTTAATCATAGAATTGCATCTCCTTATCACCCGCAGTCTAGTGGTCAAGTAGAGTTGAGAAATAGAGAGCTCACATTAATTTGGCAAAAGACTGTGAATAGATCTAGAAAGAATTGGTCCAAGAAAATTGATGATGCATTATGGGCCTATAGAACTGTATATAAAAATCCTATGGGTATGTCTCCATATAATATGGTTTATGGAAAAGCATGTCACTTACCTCTTGAACTTGATCACAAAGCATATTGGGCTATGAAAGAGCTCAACTATGACTTCAAACTTGCTGGAGAGAAGAGGTTATTTGATATTAGCTAACTCGATGAATGGAGAACCCAAACTTATGAGAATGCCAAACTGTTCAAAGAAAAAGTTAAAAGATGGCATGACGAAAGGATACAAAAGCGTGAGTTTAACATAGGTGATTATGTGTTGCTATTCAACTCTCGTTTAAGATTTTTTGCAGGAAAACTTCTCTCTAAGTGGGAAGGTCCTTACATTATCGAGGAGGTCTATCATTCGGTTGCCATAAAAATCAAGAACTTCGAAGGCACTAGTCCGAGGGTGGTGAACGGTCAAATAATCAAACATTATATCTCAGGTAATCCTATCAATGTTGCAACTAATATTATTGAGACCATAACCCCGGAGGAATACATAAGGGACACTTTCCAGAACGTTTCAGACTCCGAAAAGTAATAGGTATGTGGTACGGTAAGTAAACCGACTCCAAAACAATTCTAATGGCAATTTTTCTCCCTTTTGGAATATTTAAAAAATTTGGAAAGCAAGAAGTAATCTGGGAACGACACAAGGCCTCCACGAGGGTGGAGGGCGCGCCCACCCCTACTGTTCGCGCCCCCCTGTCTCGTGGGCACCTCGTGTGCCTCCCGGACTCCATTTTCTTGCATGTTCTTTCGGTCGGTAAAAATTCATTATATAATCTCCCGAAGGTTTTGACCACTGTATCATGCAAAAATCCTGTGTTTTCATTTCGAGCTCTTTTTTTGGCTGATCTAGAGCATCATGACGTCACCCTCCTTCAAGAATGAAGACAAGGATGCTTGGCTATTGAAGATAGAGCTGAAAAGAGAAGAGACGGAGGAGATCAACAAGGATGAAGGGATCTAGAAGGCCATGGAGGATCAAGCTCCGGCGGTGGAAGAAGACATCCCTCAACCTCTACCTAACCTATTTACTCCAACTGAGATTGAAGCTTTCAAGATGATTGAGTTAGCTCGCATACAAAACAAGTATCTCACACAGGAAAATATTTTGTTGAAGGATCATATCGTCGGACTCAAGGGCATTATCCACAAGTTGGAGGAGCTTTTACGCTCGATGTGCGATTATCCACCATCATCATCACCACCTTCATCACCTCCGAGGACGTAATCACATGGGTATGGGCACTCCCCATGACAACTGCCAAGATTGGGGGAGGTGCCCTGGTATCTTATCACCATCACACTCCTATCTTTACTGTTTTTCTTAGTTCAATCCTTTTAGTAGTATCTTGATCTAGTAGATTGAAGTTTTGGTTTGAAGTAGTTTTGAGTTTTGTTTTGTGATCTGTTTATGTAATCGAGTCCGTGAGCTACCTATAATAAAGATTAGTGTTGAGTCAAGGGCTTTGCTATCTTGCTATTATCTTGAGAAAGTAGAAAGAATAAAAAGAATAAAAGAAGTTCATATTGATCTTATGGATAGTAATGACTTCACATATAGAGAGTATGAGGCATAAAAGTTGTTGAGAGTTGAAAAACATAGTTTTGGTTATCATTGCAATTAATAGGAAGTAATAAAGAAAGAGAGGTTTTCACATATAAATGTACTATCTTGGACATCTTTTAGGATTGTGAGCACTCATTAAGTATGGCATGCTAAAGAGTTGATGTTGGACAAGGAAGACAACGTAATGGTTTATGTTTTCTCACATCTCAGTTAAAGTATATTGTCATGGATCTTCCGAACATGTTGAGCTTTCCTTTCCTCCTCATGCTAGCCAAATTCCTTGCACCAAGTAGAGATACTACTTGTGCTTCCAAACATCCTTAAACCCAGTTTTTGCCATGAGAGTCCACCATACCTACCTATGGATTGAGTAAGATCCTTTAAGTAAGTTGTCATGTTGCAAGCAATAAAAATTGCTCTCTAAATATGTATGACTTATTTGTGTGGAGAAAATAAGCTTTATACGATCGTGTGATATGGAAGTAATAAAAGCGACGGACTGCATAATAAAGGTTCATATCTCAAGTGGCAGTATAAAGTGACGTTCTTTTGCATTAAGATTTTGTGCATCCAACCCTAAAAGCACATGACGACCTCTGCTTTCCTCTGCGAAGGGCCTATCTTTTACTCTATGTCTTTTACTTTATGCAAGAGTCAAGGTGATTGTCGATGTCAAAACCGGCGGATCTCGGGTGGAGGGTCATAAACTGTGCGTCTAAGGCTAATGGTAATAGGAGGCGGGGGACACAATGTTTACCCAGGTTCGGGCCCTCTCGATGGAGGTAATACCCTACTTCCTGCTTGATTGATCTTGATGATATGAGTATTACAAGAGTTGATCTACCACGAGATCGCAGAGGCTAAACCCTATAAGCTAGACTATGATTATGATTGTTGTCCTACGGACTAAACCCTCCGGTTTATATAGACACCGGAGGGGGGCTAGGGTTACACCGTCGGTTACAGAGAAGAAGATCTACATATCCGGATTGCCAAGCTTGCCTTCCACACAAAGGAGAGTCCCACCAGGACACGGGACGAAGTCTTCAATCTTGTATCTTCATAGTCCAATAGTCCGACCAAAGTATATAGTTCGGCTGTCCGAGGACCCCCTAATCCAGGACTCCCTCAGTAGCCCCTTAACCAGGCTTCAATGATGATGAATCCGGCGCACAGACTGTCTTTGGCATTGCAAGGCGGGTTCCTTCTCCGAATACTCCGTAGAAGATCTTGAATATGAGGATCATGTCCGGCTCTGCAAAATAATTTCCACATACCACCATAGAGAGCACAATTTTCCACAAATCTAATCTGCTGACAACTTTTTATAACGTGACATCACGCCACGGCTTGGTCATTATTCGAACTATTGTTCTCAACTAGCTGCTGCACATATTGCGAGGCGGTTTCCTTGGCACGTCTTGTCAAAGCAGAGATCGTGTCCCCTTATCACGGGATTCTCATCAATACGGGTGTGGGTAACCCAACTGCGCCATCAATCACGGCGCTTGGGAAAAAGCGATTTTACAGGACAAGTGGGGAGGCGCACAGTTTCTACCGCCTTTATAAAGAGATAGGAATTCCCCTTTTTCACCCACGCCTTCTTCTCCCCTCGCTCATCCATTCTCGCACGCTCGAGCTCCAGCGCCCAAGCTCTCACCTTCTCTGTAAAGCCAGTCCAAACATGTCCGGAGCAGGAGGCAAGTGGATGGTCTCCTCAGTTATGGAGGAGGACATCACGAAGCTCCGGGAGGCCGGATACCTGGCCGCAGACATCGCGCACCGGCTCCCGGATGCAGGGCAGATCGTCCCTACTCCGGAACCCCATGAGAGGGTTGTATTCCTTGCCCACTTTGTCCACGGACTAGGATTCCCCCTCCACCCATTTGTCTATGGCTCATGTTCTACTACGGGCTGGATTTCCATGATCTGGCCCCCAATTTCATCCTCAACATCTCCGCGTTTATCGTCGTGTGCGAGGCCTTCCTCTGCATCAAGCCCCACTTTGGCCTGTGGTTGAAGACCTCAAACGTGAAGCCGAAGGTGGTGGTCGGCCAGCAAGTGGAGTGCAGAGGTGCCATGGTGGGCAAGATGCCCAACGTCACCTGGCCTGAAGGCTCCTATGTGGAGACCGTAAAAGGGTGGCAATCGGGGTGGTTCTATATCACCAAGCCCCGCGACTCCAACTGGGCGGCGGCCCCCGAATTTCGATCTGGCATCCCCATGCGGCTCACCTCCTAGAAAAAGAAGGGCTTAGCCTGGGGTGAGCCGGCGGGGCTGACCAGACTCCAGAACTGTGTCAAAAATATGATAAGCAAGAAAATCAAGCTTGTCAACATGGTCTAGGTCATGCTCTTCCGTCGAATCCTTCCGTGTCAAAGATGGGCATTCAATATGTGGGAGTTCGACCCGGCTAAACACCATACACTACGAGAGCTCTTCGACACGATGCACAAAGACGTTTGGAAGGTGTTGTTCAAGGCTGCCGAGGTACCTCCCCCCATTACCGAGGACCGCGGACTCAACACAAAGCGGCGCACCAATCTGGTAAGCTATCTGTATTTTACAAGATGCTCCTTTTCCCAGTATATTCATGGGAGGGATCTAAGCCCCCACACCAATTTAACAGGACTGGGTAGCGACAGCGGAGCGGGTCGACTATCTAGCTCCACTGCCTGAAGATCCAGCAATGTCTCTCTTAACGGAGATCCTGTTTCTGGTGCCCTATGAGGTGCCAGAGAAGAAGGCCAAGAAGAAGGCCGCGGGGACCAGGAAAGGTCTCCGGCGCAAGGTTGTGTTGGACTCATCGTCCGAAGACACCGAGGCGCGCTCCTCCAATGAAAACAAGGAGGAGGAAGAGGGAAGCCCTCCCCCCCCAACCGGGGGGGGGGGTGGGGGAAGAAAAGGAAGGCCACCCCATCTGGGGAGGCCGAAGTCTCCAAGAAGGGAAGGACACCACTCCACAACAGCCGCCTACAGCGACGAGGAGTGCTTGCCCAGGGACAAGCCCCGGGCGAAGTCGTAAGTATCTGGACACCATAATACTTCCGATATGTCTCGCTTTATTGCTTTTTATCATGTCAAATATGATTGTGCATTCTGTCCAAATCCCACATTAGCGCATCCTTCTCGGATGGGTCTTTGAGCCAGTCGGCGATGAACAGTGATTCACTCCCGACGGCCACCACCCCCCGCCAGCAGATGACACCAAGGTGTTGTCTCAAAGGATACCGGACCGGAGGGAGACCGTTCTAGAGACGCCCCAAGGTGAAATCTCCGACGCCGGGCACATGGTGGGGGGGGACCCCCATGGATTCTGATGACGGGGGCCGCAGCAAGTTTGGCCCCCAACCGGATACTACGCCGGAACCTCCAGTGGTTCCGGATTCGAGTAGGTAGCCCCTTACTAAGGGGGGCGAGCCGCCTGTGCCGATGACCCCTGTCCATCCAGAGGCATCAGACAACTTGCTGGAAGCGCTTTGCGACGCTTCCATTGACGAAGAGCACCGCACCCTCATGAGTGCGGTGATCGAGAAGGTTTGGTCTACCAAAAGCAGACTTATCGAAGCCTGCGCCAGCCTCAACAGGCTTTGAGGTAAGTAATCAAATTTTGAGAAAGTATCACAGTATAGACAGTAGCCCCTGATGCTCTGTTTGCTTTTCGGAAAGAAAGGTCGAATAGAGGATCTAATAACATCCATGGGAGTCTAATCAGATTATGTCTATGTGAAAAAGTAGGCATCGCTTCTGGCCGCTGCCTCTCATACTACGAAGGTCTCCGGACTGAAGCGGGACCTGAAGCGGAAAGAGGAAGAGCTCGGCCTCGTGAAGAGGCAGCTCGAGCAGAACAAAGGTAAGTGATACCCCGTCTGAATATTGATAAATAAAAATGGTTTTAGCTCATAGAATCGTCATGAACTTTAATAGGGGCCATGACCAAAGTGGCGGCCCTGAAAAAGGCATTGTCTGAGGCCGAAGACAAAGCGGCCAAGGAGCGCATCAAGCGCGAAAAGCAAGAGGCCCGAGTAGACGAGGTCCAGCAAGAGCTCTAGGATTTCGTCAAGAAATACGAGTCCTTGGAGTGTGACTCTAAGACGCAAGAGTCCGAGCTTGCGAAGGCCCTCCAGAGCGCACAAGATGCCATGGCCGAAACCCAGAAGGCCCTTCAGGAGATACAGGCGGCCGAGAAGATAGTGGCGGGTAAGGCATTCATTATGCAAAGCAAGCATGTGAAGGAGACTTTCCTTTTACTTAGCCGAATTCAGAGCTCTCCAGGAGCATTCGCAGATCTGCCGTGCAGCTTCTCTGATGCCGCAGAGTTCTACCGAGCTAAGGAAGGGAGCTCGACGGAGAAGTTGTTCTGGTCCCAGTATATTGGGGCCGAACACCCGATGTCCCTTGAGCGACCAGCTGAAGCAACTGGTCGAACTTCACAAGGCGGCAGAACTGGCCATTCAGGATCTCATAACTCGGATGTGGCCTGGCGAGCTCCTGCCTAGCAGCTACTTCGTCCTGGTAAAGCGGCTTGTGAATGCTTGTCTGCGGCTTGAAGCCATTAAGCGGTCAGTCTGTATTGAAGGTGCACGCAGGGCCTTCGCCGTGCGAAAGTGCACTGGGCGAAGATGGATGCCAAGAAGCTGGTGATGGAGGGGCCACCAAAGGGGAAGTAGCACCGCCACCCTGAAAAGTATTATGACGGTGTCATGAAGGGCGCTTCCCTTGTGGCAGAGGAATGTGCTAAGGATGTAATATTTGAATGAATGTACTCATGTGATCCTGTAATATGAAAACGAGTTGATGTGCGCTATACATAGCGCTTGTTGATTTAAAATATTACCTTATGTGCAACCATTTATAAAATCTGAGAGTTGTCCAGTCGTCGGCTTCTGCCCCCATGTTACTAGCACTGGGGTGTTCAAGATAAATCTAAACACTCTTTATCCAAATCTTTGGTCCTTTAAGGAGGTGTTTAGCATAGCGAACAAGGAAATCGATCTATACAGCTTTATCACCCTCACTTAGCCATAGAAGTGTACAATTTTAAATTTCGGCAAAGCCCCTAGTATTTAGAAGGCCGAACTTGGGGCACTATACACGCCTAAATCGGACAAAGCCGATTCCTCGCCCGAAGCAGAAAAAGTCTTTAAGGATTTGAGACCTCTCGAACAGCGACCAGCTCTCGCCGGATCATGACAGTCAGTTTTCGGCTTTCTCTACTGAGGTGCTTGTCCGGAAGAACTGGGACACAATCGCAGTAGTTCTCCCTGTGCTACCTTAGCCGATATGGCGGAACGTAAGGTACCAAAACATGGGAGCCGAGCAAACCCAACTATTGACCAAAGACATGATTCGGAGCTGATGCATATAATGCTATAAGTTTGGGGTGCCGCACTGTCGAAAGTCTTCGGACTTTTCTTGTCGTGTTATGGGGTACACTGAAGCCCCTCGCGAGCTGAACATACCAAAGTGTACGGGTGCAATATGTAATAAATAAGCAGTCAAGGGAAAAAGGTAAAGGAATGTAATAATAAGCTGACGCTGTACATTATTTTCCATTGTTTATTTAAATAATACGTCAAAGCGTATGTATACAAGTAGTGCGATAAGCAAAATAGGACTATTTTACATGTCCTAGCCAAGGGTAAGCTTCGTGTGGGTATGTAAAATAGGTATAATGATCGATATCAGAGACCACATGGGGATTTCCTTGTATGCCGAAGTTCTTGTCTCCTTGGTGTTTCCATCCCGTTATGGCTCCGATTGTTGGACTATCGGAAAAGCCTCCCGAAAATAGGGACCTGAGAAGAAAAGGTGTGAGGATATACGGAACCTGCGGCGGTTGAGCCGCATTGTGGACCATGTCGTAGCCGTGCCTCAGGCTATGCCCATGGTATTTTGAGTGCGTAATTATGTACGCGCGGCACAAATTTTGCCCCTTGACTGAGACTAGGACGGAGGCCAAATTGCTAGTCAAGCTCTGGTCATGTCGGACGATCCTGTTGCGGGGTACTCCGGACTCGCTTGACGGTCTCCGAGGGCTTTATCGCCGAATTGGCGGTCTGCCTAAGAAGGCTGCTTTGTACTTCTGATGTGAGGGTCGCAGTGTGCTCCTCCGTACGAAGCGAGCGCTCTATGTTTCCAGTGTGATGGATCCCGTACAACAGGTCTCTACACCTGGTATGACACCTTTAAAGGTGGTTTTGGTGGGTTTG
The DNA here is from genome assembly GCF_018294505.1 of Triticum aestivum. Lineage (NCBI taxonomy): Eukaryota > Viridiplantae > Streptophyta > Magnoliopsida > Poales > Poaceae > Triticum > Triticum aestivum. Next base: position 246,194,963 of record NC_057801.1, read on the forward strand.
ATCCTTGAGGGATCGATGCCCATTTTGCGCACTGTATCCTGATAAAGCAGGTTCAGGCTGCTGCCACCGTCCATGAGGACTCGTGTGAGGTGGAATCTGTCAATGATGGGGTCGAGGACCAATGCGGCTGAACCGCCATGACACATACTGGTAGGATGGTCCTTGCGATCGAAAGTGGTCGGACAAGAAGACCATGGGTTGAATTTTGGGCGACTGGCTCCATTGCATAGGCGTCCCTTAGTGCACGCTTCCGCTCCCGCTTGGGAATATAGGTTGCGTATATCATGTTCACCATTTTCACCAAGGGAGGAAATTTCTTCTGTCCTCCTATGTTCGGCGATCGGGGCTCCTCGTCGTCATCGCTATGCAGCCCCTTTTCCTTATTTTTGGCATTCAACTTGCCGTCCTGTTTGAACACCCAGCATTCTCTGTTGGTGTGCTTGGCTGGTTTATCGAGGGTGCCATGAATTTGACACGAGCGATCGAGTATGCAGTCCAGACTGAACGGGCCCGAATTGTTTCTTTTGAATGGCTTTTTCGGCTGACCGGACTTAGAGCCACTGAATCCGGCATTGACTACCGTGTCTTCGGTGTTGTCACCATTGTTGCGACGCTTGTGCCTGTTGCGTCATGGCTTGCCGTTGCTATCTCTGGTATCTGAAGTGCCAGGATTTCTTGATGTGCTGTTTCTACGAGCCAACCAACTGTCCTCGCCCGCACAAAAGCGGGTCATGAGTGTCATGAGGGCTGCCATGGACTTCGGCTTCTCTTGGCCGAGGTGTCGGGCAAGCCACTCGTCGCGGATGTTATGCTTAAAGGCCGCTAGGGCTTCGGCATCCGGATAGTGGACCATTTGGTTCTTTTTAGTTAGGAACCGATTCCAGAATTTCCTAGCTGACTCCCCGGGCTGTTGGGTTATGTGACTTAAGTCATCAGCGTCCGGTGGACGCACATAAGTGCCCTGGAAGTTGTCAAGGAATGCGTCTTCCAGGTTCTCCCAACTGCCAATGGAGTTTGCCGGCAAGCTATTCAGCCAATGCCGAGCAGGTCCTTCGAGCTTAAGTGGGAGGTACTTGATGGCATGTAGATCATCACCGCAGGCCATGTGAATGTGGAGAAGGAAATCTTCAATCCATACCGGGGGATCTGTTGTACCATCATATGATTCAATGTTTACGGGTTTAAACCCCTCTAGGAATTCATGATCCATTACTTCATCAGTGAAGCATAGGGGGTGTGTGGCGCCTCTGTGCCGGGCTATATCATGACGCAGTTCAAATGAGTCTGGTCTATTGTATTCGGTCCCGCCGGACTTGTTTTCAGTATTTCCATCATGACGGTCATCATCACGCGTTGTGGCGCGCCCCCGTGATCCGTAGATCGATCTTGACTGTCCTGCTTTGTTTTCCAATATGTCTTGCAGGTCCTGCGTGTAGCCCCGAGCCTTAGTGTTATTGTTTGATTGGCGACGGGGTGCACGCTGGTGTTCGGGCTGATACGCCGCTTTGTCTCGGCCACGAGGTGGCCGGTCAGCCGCATCGTGCTGGTAGTGTGGGCTTTAATGCCTCCTCCTCGAGTTGAGGTAGCAACCTGTGCTTTGGGTAAGTTTTGGTTGCGCGCTCGAGTCCGTATTCCTCGGCTGCCAGGACTTCAGTCCATCTATTAGTTAGTAGATCTTGATCAGCTTGAAGCTGCTGCTGCTTCTTCTTCAGGCTTTTTGCAGTGGCTATATGCCAGCACTTGAAGCGCTCCTGCTCGACGGGATCCTCGGGCACGATGAATTCTTCGTTGCCAAGGCTCACTTCGTCTTCGGAGAGGGGCATGTAATTGTCATCCTCTGATTCTCCAACTATTGCCTGTTCCTTAGGGCTAGCTCGCCCATCCTCCCGCTCGGCCTGCTCGAAGCCTAGATGGGCGGGGTTGTTTTCGTCTTCGGCACCATCCGGATTACTATCGTGTCTTGTGCTGGTATCGCTATTTTTGCTATGGCAGGGCTTAGAGCGGCACCGATGACGTTGGTTCTTAGATTACTTCTCACGAGGATTATCCTCTGTTGCCTCATCGCCTGTAACGCCCCGGATTCGATGCGCCAGGTGTCTTCTAGTTATTCGTCATCATGGCATGTCATTTGCTTGCGTGTTGCATTTTTCCATGTCATCGTCTGCATTTCATCTGCATGTTTTTAAAAGATTGCATTCGTTCGGGTTCCCCCGGTTCTCTCCGTTGTCCATTCTGAGCCCGACACCTCTGAAATATTATTTTATAAGTGGCATAAAAATGTACTCGGAATGGGATGTAAGTTGACGTGCGGTCTTGCTATAGTGTAGGTAGACCGCCTGTCAAGTTTCGTCGCATTCGGAGCTCATTCGATAGCCCAATCGTTAAACTTGTAGCGGTACCGTTGTCGGTACCTTCGTCGGACGTTTTTCGGTCTCCGGAAACTGTTACCAGGCCTCTCTCTCTTCTCTCCTACAGCTCTTGGCCCCTTCTACACAGCCCACTTGCAGCCCACCTAGCCCATCCTAAAACCCCCTCCGTTTTGGACCGTCAGATCGCGATCGGAGGCTCCGAAATGCTCCAAACCCCCCTCTAACCCTAGCCCCCTGCTATATATGGACCCCATAGTCAATTTTGGGCATCCCCTAGCCTCCACATACCTCCTAGCCCTTCCTCTACCTGTAGCCGCTGCCCCCTCCTCGAAATTCGTGCCAGCCCAGCCAGCCTCCGCCACTTGGCGCCACTTGAGCGGTGAGCGTCGCCCCAACCACCTTCCTCCTCCAACCAGGCGCCTCCACGCGTCTAGCCCGCGCCTCCCCACCGCCGCGGCCCGCCCCGGACCGATCTAGGGCTGAAGTCCCCCGCAGCCGCGCTCGGCTCCTCGCTCGTCCCGACCTCCTCCTGTCGCCGATATCGCCAGCCGCCCCGACGCCGGTTCTCCGCCGCTGGATATCCTCGTCGCCGCCTCCCTACGCCCACGCTGGACCCGCCGCCTCGCAGCGCGCCCCTGCGCGTCCAACTCTGCCACGCCCTGCAGGTCCCCGTCGGCGACCCCTTCTCCGCCGCCGAGGCCTCTGCCTCCTCCGCGCCTGTGCTCCCGTCGCGGGAGGACGCACCCAGCCTCCTACGGGCGCCTCCGATGGCCAGATCTGGCCGCCCTACGCCAGATCCGCCTAGATCCGGGCGGTTTTCCCGCCCCGTCCTCGCCTCCTCGTCGCCGGCAACCGCCGTCGTGGCCTCCTGCTCCTCTCGAGCAAAGGAGGGTGTTGAGCGACCCCCTGATGGGCCGGCCTCGCCCCAACCCAGATCTGTTGGCCCAAGGCCCAGCCACCAGCAACCCCGATGACCTGGGCCGAGCCCAGTGGTGAGCCACCGCTATATCCCGCCCCGGTCGCATTTTAGTTATCCCGCGCTCGTCCATTTTTTTCAGGAAAAACAAGTCCCGAAATTCTGTCATTATGTGCCCATATTCATCATGTCATAAATTGTTGCATACTTCTCCGTTTTGTATGTATCATATATCAAAATGCTCAACATGATGTGCTCTTCACTTTGTTCCATTGTGCCATGCTTGTTTGATATCATCTTGATGCCCAAATCATCGTTGCAAGAGTGCAATATGATGTTAACCTGCTGAAACTGTTATAACTTGTTGTCTCATCTTTTTCAATGCATTTTGTGTGTGCATCCTATGAGCATGAGATCTACATGTGTTTTTTACTGAATCATTCCATCTTCATAGTGGTGCAATCCATGTATTTTTGGGAGTCTAGTAGTGAGTGCATCGAGCTCGTGAAGTAGGGTACTTGCTGTTGCTATTTTGCTACGCTGAATCTGTTATATCATGATGCTATGTAAACCTGCTTCTACAAGTTATTCCATGCATAATCTGGAGATGTTCACTAAGGATGTTTTGTTATACAGGTCATGCTCAGTCCACTCAAGTCCCTGGTTGCATTTATATCCTCCTGTAAGTTGTTGTTATCTTGCTCCAAACTTGCTAAATAATGTTGCTGTCAGCCTGTTAACATTAAGTTCAGTTTTGTCATGTGCTTTCCTAGTGATCCATGCACCCTATGAACTTTCTCTTACCATGTTTAGCTTCATAAACATGTCTTCTTACTTTTGGTCACCTTGCCATGCCATGTATTGCTCTTTGATTAGTGGTACAAGCTCACCAACATGCCTACTTATTGTTGTTCCTGCCATGTCTGAATCTGTCATATCATTTGCCATGTTTGTATGGATGCTACCATCTTTTCTGTTGATCTTTAAAATAAGTTCAGTAAGGGAGTTTTGTTCCCTGTCTTCAGTAATAGAATTCATGCCCTTGTTTGCGATGATAGCTTCCTGTAACATGTTGTTTGATAGCTCTAAACATTGCAACCTGATGTTATTTCTGCTAAGTCTGAAACTGTTATAATTTACAATCTTGCCATGTCCTTTTGAGCATGTTCTAGTTGTTTATGGAGATAGCTCAGTGTTCATGGTTTGTAATGCTTCACCTGTAATTCGTTCCCATGCCTTTTGTTTTCACGTTGGGATGTTGTAGCATATTGTTTTGACGCTTGTAAGATACCTAGTTGCTGTTTTGGACAGCTTGTCCTTAAAACTTCTATATGAAACTTGCTTAGACTTGCATGTAGTTTCATATTATCATGTGGCATCCTTGTTTTGAGGTGTTTGCTTGGTGTTTGGATGCATTTTGCATCAATGCCATGTTTAACTTGTTTTGCTCATATCTTCTAGGCCGCAGCTCCGAATTAAATGAACTTTATATGTAACTTGACTAGAATCTCGTGTAGATCATCTTGTTGGATCTTAACTTGCTATTTAACAACTTGAACATAAAGTTTATTCAGTTATGGACCAATTTCTAAAGTTGCATATGGGGACTTACCAGAATTGTTGTATGTTGTTTCCGGCCTCATTTAAACTTGCCTTGATGTGTTCTTGTTTGCATCATCTCTTGCCATGAGTAGCCTCATCTAGTTTTGTCATGCATCATGCTTGGTTGTGCATCATGTCTTGTCCATGTGTGTTGTGTTTACTATGTTGTGTGCTTCTTCTCGATAGTCCCGTTTCGTTGCAATCGTGAGGATTCGTTCGTCTACGCTTGGTTTGTCTTCGTGGCTTCATCTTCTTCATGGACCCGTTCTTCTTCCTAGCGGGATTTCAGGCAAGATGATCGCTACCATGGATCTCACTACTATCATTGCTATGCTAGTTGCTTCGTTCTATCGTTATGCTACGCTACCTATCAATTGCTCTTCAAGCCTCCCAAATTGCCATGTCAGCCTCTAACCTTTTCACCCCTCCTAGCAAACCATTGCTTGGCTATGTTACCGCTTTGCTCGCTTTGCTCAGCCCCTCTTATAGCGTTGTTAGTTGCAGGTGAAGTTGAAGATTGCTCCATGGTGGACAGGATTATGTTGGGATATCACAATATCTCTTATATTATTAATGCATCTATATACTTGGTAAGGGTGGAAGGCTCAGCCTTATGGCTGGTGTTTTGTTCCACTCTTGCCGCCCTAGTTTCTGTCATATTGGTATTATGTTCTTGGATTTTGCGTCCCTAACGCGGTTGGGTGATTTATGGGAACCCCTTGACAGTTCGCCTTGAATAAAACTCCTCCAGCAAGGCCCAACATTGGTTTTACCATTTGCCTACCAACTATACCTTTCCCTTGGGAGTAATTAATCCAAGGGTCATCTTTATTTTAGCCCCTCGGTCCAGTGCTTCTCTAAGTGCTGGTCCAAACCACAGCCCTTTGCAGCGCCCCCTTAGGGAAACTTGAGGTTTGGTTTTAGTTGTACGGATTGCTCATCCGGTGTTGCCCTGAGAACGAGATATGTACAACTCCTATCGGGATGTCAGTGCATCTGGTGGTCTTGCTGGTCTTGTTTTGCCATTATCAAAATGTCTTGTAACCGGGATTCCGAGATTGATCGGGTCTTCCTGGGAGAAGGAATATCCTTCGTTGATCGCGAGAGCTTATCATGGGCTAAGTTGGGACACCCCTGCAGGGTATAACTTTCGAGAGCCGTGACCACGGTTATGTGGCAGATGGGAATTTGTTAATGTCCGGTTGTAGATAACTTGACACCAGATCCGAATTAAAACGCATCAACCGCGTGTGTAGCCGTGATGGTCTCTTTTCAGCGGAATCCGGGAAGTGAACACGGTTTTGGGTTATGTTTGACGTAAGTAGGAGTTCAGGATCACCTCTTTATTATTGCTAACTTCACGACCGTTCCTTTGCTTCTCTTCTCGCTCTTAGTTGCGTATGTTAGCCACGATATCATGCTTAGTCGCTGCTGCAACCTCACCACTTTACCCCTTTCTTTCCCATTAAGCTTTGCTAGTCTTGATACCCATGGTAATGGGATTGCTGAGTCCTCGTGGCTCACAGATTACTACAATAATAGTTGCAGGTACAAGTTTGCGATGATCTTGACGCGAGAGCGATGTTACTTGTTTTGGAGTTCTGCTTCTGCTTCTTCTTCGATCAGGGGATAGGTTCCAGGTCGGCAGCTTGGGCTAGCAGGGTGGATGTCGTTTGAGTCTCTGTTTGTGTTTCATCCGTAGTCCGATGGTGCTCTTATGTAAGATGATGTTGTTATATTCGTGTGGCTTTGTATGCCTTTTGTATGTATCCCCATCTATTATGTAATGTTGATGTAATGATATCTACCTTGCAAAAGCGTTTCAATATGCGGGTCTATCCTTGGTGGGACCTTCGAGTTCCTTTTGGATAGGGTCGCATATCGGGCGTGACAAGTTGGTATCAGAGCCTCGACCGACCCTAGGAGCCCCCCTTGTTTGATCGTGTAGTTTGACCGTTGTCGAGTCTAGAATAAAACTGTTTTCGGAGTCTAGTTATATCGGAGAGTAGGAATTCTTTTTACTCCACATCCCCTTCGTCGCTCTGGTGAGGAATCTTGACGTAGGTATCTTAAGTCACTCCTCTTCCCCTTCAAATTTTTCTTTAGGATCACGCAGTTGGTTTTTCGATTGTTGGTTCTCAGCTCTTTTCATCCGGTGCATTTCTCGTCAAGTTGACTCGAGCCTCTTCATCTTTGCCAAGTTGAATCCTCAGTTGTTTTCTTTTCCCACCCGCCCACCCCTTTTTCATCTCGGAGTCGGAGTCCGTAGTCGAGTATCCATCCTACTCGTGAGAAGTCTTTGCTTTCTTTCCTCAATCCTTTTCCCACCCGCCCACCCTTTCTCAATGATTTCAACCGGTGTTTTCTCTTCAAGTTATTCATCGGTTTTCCCCTTCCAAGTTGCCTTTGTTTTCCCGCCCTCCCACCCTCTTCTTGCCGGAGCCTAAGTCTCTTTCGAGCATCAATTTCATTCATACGGAGTCTCTTCAGTCTTCCATCAATTATTCCAACGGATGAATTCTCGTCTCGTTTGACATTCTTCACCTCTTCTTCTTCTTCGGTGGACTCAATTCAAGTTTTTTGGTTGATCATATTCCTTGCCTTGGATCAAGTGTTTTCCCTGCTCGTTCGCCTCTCGCCAGTTTATCCTTCTGGAATGTTCAAGACATCTCAGGAGATTTGTCTGTGTTTGAATTAATTCGAGGTTGTCACCTCATTCAGATATTTTAAATTGTTCCGGTGCATCATCTATCGGTTCAACAATCCTTTCCAACGGTGTTTTCTCTTTTAGTGGGCCCTAACCCACAGGTCTTTTCCCAGGATCTTACCTGACTCTTTTAATTCTCCCGGAGTTATTCTCAAATTCTTTTAAGTGTGACGTAAGAATGGATCCCATCAGTCACATGGCTTCTCCAAGATCTCGTTCAAATTCTTTTCATTGTTGGTTCAACCTCTTCGCTTTTCATTATTCCGGAGTTTCTCAACAATTTCGGTGGTGTTTCACGTCATCATTCTCAGCTTTGAAGATCGAAGAATAGTTTCTCTAAATCTTGCCCGTTCTCTCAAATTTTCATGGTTCTAGCTTCATGTTATCCTCTTGAATTATTCCATTTGTCAAATATTCCTTTTCTTACCCATCCGGAGTATGTCAGGAGTTGTTTTCCCATTTCTTTTCATCGGAGGCCATCATTCCAATTAGTGTTCTCTATTTATCCTGGTGCTTCGTTCAAGTGTTCTTTAATCAGCTCGTGATCTCTTCGTTCTTTTGCATCTAAATTCCCTCTAGCATATTTGTTCTTCTAATTCTTCTCGGTGATTCATTCTCTTTCATCAGTCATTTTCGAATTCTTACGGTGGTTCCTTCAGATTCCTTTTCCTTCGACATCATATTAGTTCATTCGTTTTTCCAATCCTACCGGTGGTTCATTGAAGACCTTTTTCAAGTTTTGCGCCACATACCCCTTAATCCTTTTCCAACAAGAATAAGTAGTATGCGAAATCCATTGCTTGTCATCAATTTAATTTGATGAAGGATAAGCATACAATAAATCTTATTCTATTTTGTTCTTGATAAGAAATTCTGGTTCCAAGTCTTTCATCATTTTCCTTTCCGGAGTTCCAAGTTTTCTCGTTTATCTCGTCGGAACCTCCATGTAAATCATCGCAAGGCTCATCTTATTCTTTCATCCTTCATTCTATCTCATCATCTTTTGTCACCGGAGTTCTTCATGATGGTTCTTCATGTTTTAATTCATTCCTCAAGTGTTCATCAAGATTCTTATCGAAGGAGCTCAAGTATTTTTCTTTCCTTCTTGTTTTTCGAAGTGCAATTAAATCTCCGTATTCTTTTGAAGTGGAGTTTTGCATTCCTTCGTTCTTCTAAGCTATCCAATCATTTCCGTTTGTGGCCGGTTATCACCTTCTAATCTTGATATGTTACCTATAAGACCACAACAAGCGTATTCTTTTTGTTGTTGATTTTCTCAACAACTCCATTTAAATCTTCCTTCTAAAGATGCTTTCAATTTCATTCGTGGCACAAGTTGTCATTTTCTTCTCCGTTCTTTTCATTAAACTCTTTCAATTCTTCTCGGAGGTTTTGTGTCATGTCTTCGTCAAGTATCATTCCATCCTCTCAAGCTCGTGTTCTATTCCTCCATGTTTCAGCCGGATTGCTGCCTAAATCCTTTAAGTCTTATTCGTTTCTTATCTCGTTCTAACCGGAGTGGTTTCATAGTCTATCTGATTCCGTGAGCTTTCAATTCTCATCATTCTTGTCGTTCCTCTCTTCTTATCGAGTGCTCTTGATTCTTTGCTTCTTCTCTTGAGTTCTTGTTTCACCTCATCCTCTTTCACCCTGTCTCGTTCCTAAGATCTCAGGACGAGATCTCCTGTTAGTGGAGGAGAGTTGTAACGCCCCGGATTCGATGCGCCAGGTGTCTTCCAGTTATTTGCCGTCGTTGCCATGTCATTTGCTTGCGTGTTGCATTTTGCCATGTCATCATCTGCATGTTTTTTGCATTCGTTCGGGTTCCCCCAGTTCTCTCCGTTGTCCCTTCTGAGCCCCGACACTCTCACACGCGCCCACGGCACCTCCGTAATATTATTTTATAAGTGGCATAAAATGTTCTCGGAATGGGATGTAAGTTGATGTGCGGTCTTGTTATAGTGTAGGTAGACCGCCTGTCAAGTGTCGTCGCATTCGGAGCTCGTTTGATAGCCCAATCGTTAAACTTGTAGCGGTACCGTTGTCGGTACCTTCGTCATACGTTTTCGGTCACCGGAAACTGTTGCCGGGCCTCTCTCTTCTCTCCTACAGATCTTGGCCCCTTCTATACAGCGCACTTGCAGCCCACCTAGCCCATCCTAAAACCCCCTTCGTTTCGGACAGTTAGATCGCGATCGGAGGCTCCGAAACGCTCCAAACCCCCCTCTAACCCTAGCCCCCTGCTATATATGGACTCCCTAGTCCATTTTGGGCACACCCTAGCCTCCACCTACCTCCTAGCCCTTCCTCTACCTGCAGCCGCCGCCCCCTCCTCAAAATCCGTGCTAGCCCAGCCAGCCTCTGCCACTTGGCGCCGCCTGAGCGGTCAGCACCACCGCAACCACCTTCCTCGTCCAACCAGGCGCCTCCACGCGTCCACCCCGCGCCTCCCCACCGCCGCGGCCCGCCGTGGCCCATCCGCGGCCCGCCCCGGGCCAATCCAGGCCCGAAGTCGCCCGCTGCCGCGCTCGGCTCCTCGCTCGTCCCGAGCTCCTCCCGTCGCCGATCCCGCCAGCCGCCCCGACGTCGGTTCTCCGCCGCCGGATCTCCTCGTCGCCGCCTCCCTGCGCCCACGCTGGACCCCGCCGCCTCGCAGCACGCCCCTGCACGTCCGGCTCTGCCGCGCCCCATAGCTCCCTGTCGGCGACCCCTTCTCCGCCGCCGAGGTATCTGCCTCCTCTGCGCCCGTGCTCCCGTCGCGGGAGGACGCACCCAGCCTCCTACCGGCACCTCCGATGGCCAGATCCGGCAGCCCTACGCCGGATCCGCCTGGATCCGGTCGGTTCCTGCCCCGTCCTCGCCTCCTCGTCGCCGGCAACCGCCGCCGTGGCCTCCTGCTCGTCTCGAGCAAAGGAGGGGGTCGAGCGACCCCCTGATGGGCCGGCCTCGCCCCAACCCAGATCTGCTGGCCCAAGGCCCAGCCACCACAACCCCGACGACCTGGGCCGAGCCCAGTGGTGAGCCACCGCTATATCCCGGCCCGGTCGCATTTTAGTTATCCCGCGCTCGTCCTTTTTTTAGAAAAACTACGAAGTCCCGAAATTCTATCATTATGTGCCCATGTTCATCATGTCATAACTTGTTGCATACTGCTCCATTTTGCATGTATCATATATCAAAATGTTCATCATGATGTGCTCTTCATTTTTTTATTGTGCCATGCTTGTTTGAGATCATCTTGATGCCCAAATATTCGTTGCAAGAGTGATATATGATGTTAACCTGCTGAAACTGTTATAACTTGTTGTTTTGTCTTTTTCAATGCATTTTGTGTGTGCATCCTATGAGCATCAGATCTACATGTGTTTTATACTACATCATGCCATCTTCACAGTGATGCAATCCATGTATTTTGTGAGTTTTGTAGTGAGTGCATCGAGCTCGTGAAGTAGGGTACTTGTTGTTGCTGTTTTGCTAGGCTGAATCTGTTATATCATGATGCTACGTAAACCTGCTTCTAAAAGTCATTCCATGCATAACATGGAGATGTTCACTAAGGATGTTTTGTTATACATGTCATGCTCTATCAACTCGTGCCTCTGGTTGCATTTATAGCCTCCTGTAACTTGTTGTTATCTTGCTCCAAATTTGCTAAATAATGTTGCTGTCAGCCTGTTAACATTAAGTTCAGTTCTGTCATGTGCTTTCCTAGTGATCCATGCACCTTATGAACTTACTCTTGCCATGTTATGCTTCATAAACATGTCTTCTTAGTTTTGGTCACCTTGCCATGCCATGTATTGCTATTTGGTCAGTGGTTCAAGCTCACCAACATGCCTACTTATTGTTGTTCCTGCCATGTCTGAATCTGTCATATCATTTGCCATGTTTGTATGGACGCTACCTTCTTTTCTGTTGATCTTTGAAATAAGTTCAGTAAGGGAGTTTTGTTCCTTGTCTTCAGTACTAGAATGTCATGCCTTTGTTTGCGATGATAGCTTCCTGTAACATGTTGTTTGATAGCTCTAAACATTGCAACCTGATGTTATTTCTGCTAAGTCTGAAACTGTTATAATTTGCAATTTTGCCATGTCCTTTTGAGCATGTTCTAGTTGTTTCTGGAGATAGCTAAGTGTTCATGTTTTGTCATGCTTTACCTGTACTTCATGCCCATGCCTTTTGTTTTCACGTTGCGATGTTGTAGCATATTGTTTTGACGCTTGTAAGATGCCTAGTTGCTGTTTTGGACAGCTTGTCCTTTAAACTTGTAGAGTGTATGTGTTGAACCGTCGCTCCGTTTTGAGTGTGCTCTATATGAAACTTGCTTGGAATTGCATGTAGTTTCATATTATCATGTTGCATACTTGTTTTGAGGTGTTTGCTTGATGTTTGGATGCATTTTGCATCAATGCCATGTTTAACTTGTTTTGCTCATATCTTCTAGGCCGTCGCTCCAAATTAAATGAACTTTATATGTAACTTGACTAGAATCTCGTGTAGATCATGTTGGTGCATCTTAATTTGCTGTTTAACAACTTGAACATAAGGTTTATTCAGTTCTGGACCAATTTATAAAGTTGCATATGGGGACTTACCGGAGTTGTTATATGTTGTTTCCGGCCTCATTTAAACTTGCCTTGATGTGTTGTTCTTGTTTGCATCATCTCTTGCCATGAGTAGCCTCATCTAGTTTTTTCATGCATCACGCTTGGTTGTGCATCATGTCTTGTCCATGTGTGGTGTGTTTACTATGTTGTGTGCTTCTTCTCGATAGTTCCCGTTTCGTTGCGATTGTGAGGATTCGCTCGTCTACGCTTGGTTCGTCTTCGTGGCTTCATCTACTTCATGGACTCATTCTTCTTCCTAGCGGGATTTCAGGCAAGATGACCGCTACCCTGGATCTCACTACTATCATTGCTATGCTAGTTGCTTCATTCTATCACTATGCTCCGCTACCTATCAATTGTTCTTCAAGCCTCCCAAATTGCCATGTCAGCCTCTAACCTTTTCACCCCTCCTAGCAAACCATTGCTTGGCTATGTTACCACTTTTCTCGCTTTGCTCAGCCCCTCTTATAGCGTTGTTAGTTGCAGGTGAAGTTGAAGATTGCTCCATGGTGGACAGGATTATGTTGGGATATCACAATATCTCTTATATTATTAATGCATCTATGCCTGGTGTTTTGTTCCACTCTTGCCGCCCTAGTTTCCGTCATATCGGTATTATGTTCCCGGATTTTGCATCCCTAACGCGGTTGGGTGATTTATGGGACCCCCTTGACAGTTTGCCTTGAATAAAACTCCTCCAGCAAGGCCCAACATTGGTTTTTCCATTCTCCTACCACCTATACCTTTCCCTTGGGAGTAATTAACCCAAGGGTCATCTTTATTTTAGCCCCCCCCCCGGGCCAGTCCTTCTCTAAGTGCTGGTCCGAACCAGAGCCCTTTGTAGAGCCCCCTCAGGGAAACTTGAGGTCTGGTTTTAGTTGTACGGATTGCTCATCCGGTGTTGCCCTGAGAACGAGATATGTGCAGCTCCTATCGGGATGTCGGTGCATTGGGCGGTCTTGCTGGTCTTGTTTTACCATTGTTGAAATGTCTTGTAACCGGGATTCCGAGACTCTTCGGGTCTTCCTGGCAGAAGGAATATCCTTCGTTGATCGCGAGAGCTTATCATGGGCTAAGTTGGGACACCCCTGCAGGGTATAAACTTTCGAGAGCCGTGACCGCGGTTATGTGGCTGTAGCGACCCGACCTCAGATGGTCAAGTCGCCGTGCTTCCGTGTCATCCCTGGATCGGTAATGCTAACACACACAGTACTCGAAGGATTTATAACAGAGTAGCAATCACACACTTATTACATCGAATGTCTCAAAAGAGAACTTATTACAATAATACGGCTTAAGGCCATCTAATGCGATAACAGCGGAAGGCTTGGAAGATAAAGTGAGTCCATCAACTCCAACGGCATAGCTGAGCTGCACGGCAACGACCTACGAACTTTACTCCTCGTCTGAAAAGTCTGCAACATAATACGTTGCAGCCCGAGAACGGGTCAGCACATGGAATATGCTGGCAATGTAACACAAAAGAGCAATAACAGAATAATGCTATCACTACATGCATATTTGGCTGGTGCAAAGCTCTATGGTTACAATTTTTGCGAAAAGCCAATTTTTCCCTACTACAAAGGAATCAATTTTAATTTAACTATCATGGTGGTTGAAACATCATTTGAGAAGGTAACCCCAACTCAATGATCCCAATTAAAATACTTAACAACCCAGCAAGATTAATTAAGAGTGTTGAGATACATGCGAATACTCAAGTACTAGATACTCAGAATTGTCCATAACCGGGGACATGGCTAACAATGATTAGATTTTACACTCTGCAGAGGTTTGCGCACTTTTTCCCGCAAGACTCGATCGCCTCCGCTGATTTCTCGCACTACATGGTGTTTGAGAGACGGATGACCGAGACACAGTCTTTTAGAAGCATTAACTCTCTACTCCGGGCAGACCATACCAAACCTACAAACCCACTACCTGCTGGTCCACCTCTTCAAGAGCTTCACGCAACTTACTCAACTATGCTAGAGCCCATAATAGCTTGCGGCTGCACACGGAAGTTTCTAGCATGAATAAACTCAGTACCCTTTGAGCCTGGGTGGCGGTCCATAGGAGAATCACACGGTAACCCCGGGATTTCCAAAAAAACAGGCAATCACTTGATACCCCAGGTGCCTCAATCCACCCAGATGTGTATTAAAGTTGCCACCTTAAGTAAACCATTAATTAACAATCACACATCTGTCATGGATATCACTCAAACCCAATCCACGTCTACGAGCATAGCATGGCAATATAAGCATAACGTAGAAGTAACTCCCAAGGGTTTGATATGAAACAGGGCAATAGGTTCTACCTTATCAACTACTTCCCAATACCCACATGTCATGCAATGTTTGACGATTGAAACTAATGCATAAAACTGGATATGAAAAGAGTATGATCGATGTGTTACTTGCCTTGCTGACGATCCGTGAATCCTAGAGACTCGTAGTAACACGCTTCGCACTCCGGGAATTCTATCGCAAGCAAAAAATAACATACATAAGCAATAATCAAAGAAGCACAAGTAGAACTCCAAATAAAAGAGTTTGACCGGAGAGTTCAACTTAAGAACTCCGGTTTGCAAAAAGAATCAAATCAAACGGAGCAACGAAACTCAAACGGCAAAGAAACAAGATCTGTTAACTAATCTGAACTAGGGTCAAATTTTACAGAGGTAAAAACTTTTTTGAGTTGATTATTCGGAAAGAGGGTTTCGAGATGAAACTCCAGGCGCTTGAATCGCCTGATTCCGATAAACGAGCGAAAAGATAAACAAGTTTAAACATCGGATCAGAAATCGCGATCGGAATAACCGCGGAATAAATCCAATAAAAAGAAAAACGACGAACGGATAAACGAATGAACGTCCATTAGCAGAAACTAAACGGTGAACACGTTCGTTAGAACGAATGGACAAGCGAACATTCGCTAAGTAAATAAACCGAAGAAATAAACCGATCTATAAAAAAACGAATTAGGGTTTTCAAAAAAACCCGAAGGGTTTTCTTAAAAAAACTGGCGGCGGGGTCGGGTACCTCCGGCGAGGTCGTCCGGCGGGGCGGGCGGCTCCGGCGGGGCTCGGCGAGGGGCGGCGAGGCTTGGGGAGGGCGCGGGGTGGCTGCAGGAGGCAGCGGCAGCGCTAGGGCGGCGGCGGCGACTCGGGCGGCGGCGGCTCGGGGTTCGACTCCGGGCTCCGAGGCGGCGGCGATGGTGGTGGGTGGTGGTGAGGCGGCGGGGCGGTTTAAGGAGGGGGGGCTGCTCCATCTTGGGGAAGGGGGCGCCCGGGGCGGAGTCTGGCTCGGACTCCCCTCGGCGTCCGTGCGGCGCACGGCGGCGCGCGCGGGGAAGGCGGCGTCGGCTGGCGGCTGGGCCGGCCTGCTCGGCTGGGCCTTTGGCCCAGTCGGGCGCGAGGGTTTCCTTTTTTTTTAAACATTCCGCCGAAAGAAAAATTCATAGAAAAATAAATAAAAATCTAAAAATTCCAAAACATGTTTTCTCCGTCTAAATAAAATATTTAGAACAAGATGAACTTTTCTTGGCCCCTAAAATGAAATTTTTAAAACGTGCAAATTTTTCTAGGGCAAATAAAAATCCCGAATAAACTCAAATAAAATCCAAATAATGATTTTAACATTTTTCCTCTGTTATTTCAATTATTTTGGAGAAGTCATATTATCTCCCCTCATTTACTATTTTAAAATGAAATATTTCCGGAGAGAAAATAATTAAAATCAAATCCTCGTCTTCACTATTTGATAAAAATTTCAAATATGAAAATTAGAAAATCCCCAACTCTCTCCGAAGGTCCTTGAGTTGCTTAGGATCTCGAGGATTGCAAACGAAAAGCAATAAAATATGATATGCATGGATGACCTATGTATAACATGCCAAATTGGAAATTTGGGATGTTACAAACGTACCCCCCTTAAGATGAATCTCGCCCTCGAGATTCGGGTTGGCTAGAAAATAGGTGCGGATTGTCCTTGCGAATATCCTCTTCTCGCTCCCAGGTGGCTTCCTCCTCAGTATGATGACTCCACTGAACTTTGCAAAACTTGATCACCTTGTTGCGAGTGACTCGGCTATCAAACTCAAGAATCTTTACTGGCTTCTCCTCATAGGTCAGATTATTATCCAACTGAATCGCCTCCAAAGGTACTGTATCATTCAACGGTATATCGGCCATCTCAGCATGGCACTTCTTCAGCTGTGATACGTGGGACACATCATGAACTCCTGACAATCCTTCTGGTAACTCCAGTTTGTAGGCAACTTCTCCCATCCGTTCCAAAATACGATACGGCCCTACAAATCTCGGGGCTAACTTTCCCTTAACTCCAAAACGTTTTACTCCCCTCAAGGTTGATACTCGTAGATAAGCTTTGTCTCCAATTTCATAGGTTACTTCCTTGCGTTTTGAATCTGCGTAACTCTTCTGTCTGGACTGAGCAATCTTTAGTCTGTCTCTGATCAGTTTAACCTTCTCCTCTGATTCTTTGATCAAATCTGGTCCAAACAACTGACGATCTCCTACCTCGTCCCACATCAAGGGCGTTCTACATCTGCGTCCATACAGAGCTTCGAATGGTGCCATCTTCAAACTGGCCTGGTAGCTGTTGTTATAAGAAAACTCTCCGTATGGCAAATTTTCATCCCAACTAGATCCATAATCTAGCGCACAGGCTCTCAACATGTCCTCCAGAATCTGATTGACTCTCTCTGTCTGCCCATCTGTCTGCGGGTGAAAAGCGGTACTGAACTCCAATCGGGTACCCAAAGTCTGGTGTAGCTGATGCCAAAACTTTGAAGTAAACTGGGTTCCTCTATCTGATACGATGCTCCTCGGAACTCCATGTAAACATACGATCCTGGTCATATATATTTTGGCCAACTTTGCACTTGTATACATTGTTTTCACCGGGATGAAGTGAGCTACTTTAGTCAATCGATCCACAACTACCCATATCGAATCATATCCTGCCTTGGTTCTGGGTAATCCGGTAATAAAGTCCATACCAAGTTTGTCCCACTTCCATTCGGGTATTGGCATAGGCTGTAACAGTCCTGCTGGCTTCTGATGTTCTGCCTTCACTCTCTGACATACATCGCATACGGCTACATACTCGGCAATATCCTTCTTCATTCCAGTCCACCAGAAACGTTCCTTCAAGTCCAGATACATCTTGGTGTTTCCGGGGTGAATCGAGTATGGTGAGTCATGGGCCTCCTGAAGTATCAACTTCCTGATCTCCGAATTGTTGGGCACATAAATTCGGTCCTCAAACCACAAGGTATCGTGCTCATCCTCGCGAAAACCTTTGGCTTTACCTTCGCCCATCCTCTCTCTTATCTCAGCAATCTCTTTGTCTTCCTTCTGAGCTTCTCGAATCTTGTCCAACAGCGTCGACTGAACCTCCAATGCTGCAAGAAAACCTCTTGGAACAATCTCCAACCAAAGTTCCATGATCCCCGCAGCTAACTCTTTTGGCATTCCCTTGCTCACAAGAACGTTAGCATAACTCTTCTGGCTCAAAGCGTCTGCTACGACATTGGCTTTTCCTGGATGATATTGTAGCTTCATATCGTAATCCTTTATAAGCTCCAACCATCTCCTCTGTCTGAGGTTCAACTCCTTCTGTGTGAAAATGTACTTCAAGCTCTTATGATCCGTGTACACATCACAACGGTTTCCAATAAGATAATGTCTCTAGGTCTTTAGCGCATGCACTACGGCTGCTAACTCCAGATCATGTGTGGCATGGTTTAACTCATGTGGTTTCAGTTGTCGTGAGGCATACGAAACAACTTTTCCTTCCTGCATAAGCACACAACCAAGTCCCAAGCAGGAGGCGTCACAATACACTTGAAACTCCTTATGTATATCTGGCAAGGTCAGCACTGGGGCTGTAGTCAATCGCTCCTTCAGCTCTTGAAAACTTGCCTCGCACTCCTCCGTCCATTTGAACTTAGTATCCTTCTTCAACAATTCAGCCATTGGTTTGGCAATCTTGGAAAAATTCTCAATGAATCTCCGATAATATCCTGCCAGTCCAAGGAAACTGCGGATTTCGCCAACTGAAGTGGGTGCCAACCATTCAGTGACCGACTGAACCTTACTGGGATCCACTGCTATACCCTCTCCGGATATAACATGCCCAAGAAATCCAACTTCTTTCAACCAAAACTCGCAATTGCAGAATTTGGCGTATAACTGGTGTTCCCTGAGTTTCTCGAGAACCAAACGCAAGTGTTCCATGTGCTCCTCTTCGTTCTTCGAATATATCATAATATCATCAATGAATACCACAACAAACTTGTCCAAATACTCCATGAACACCTGGTTCATCATACTCATGAAATAGGCAGGGGCGTTAGTCAGTCCAAATGACATGACCGTATACTCATATAATCCATATTGTGTGGTAAATGCTGTCTTGGGTATATCCTTCTCTCGGATCTTCAACTGATGGTATCCCGATCATAGATCAATCTTTGAAAGCACCTTAGCTCCTTGTAACTGATCAAACAGATCATTAATCATCGGTAAGGGATACTTGTTCTTTATCGTTACTTCATTCAGAGCTCGGTAATCAACAACCATCCTCAGGGATTTATCCTTCTTCTCCACCAAAAGTACTAGGGCTCCCCAAGGTGACGAGCTTCTACGAATGTAACCTTTCTCCAACAACTCATTAATCTGCTTCTTAATTGCTTCCAGGTCATTTGCTGGCATCCGATAGTGTCTCTTGGATATCGGCCCTGTACCTAGCAATAGCTCTATCAAAAACTCGATGTTTCTATCCGGTGGCATACCTGGTAACTCTTCGGGGAAAACATCCGGAAAATCCTTTACTACAGGTACTTCCTCCTGTACCACTCCCGTGAGGCCATTTACTTGGCTCCTCCTAGGCACATGCCTGGATACATACTTAATCCTTTTTCCCTCTGGGGTGGTAAGATAAATTGACTTACTAGCATAGTCAATACTTCCTCCACACTTTGACATCCAGTCCATACCTAATATCACATCCAATCCTTGCGACTCCAAGATAATTAGGTCCGACGGAAATACATGTGTGCCAATGATTAGGGGTATCTGGGTGCACCATCTGCTAGCCATGTACTCTGCTCCCAGCGAGCTCACTAAGAGGGGTGTCCTAAGGGTTTGGGTTGGTAACTTAAACCTTTCCACAAATCCCCTTGATATGTATGAATGCGATGCACCAGTATCGAAAAGAACAATAGCGGTAAATGACTGAACCAAAAACTTACCTATTACCACGTCCGGCTGCTCTTCAACTTCCTCCACGTTAATGTGGTTCACTTGTCCTTTGTTGAATGGATTGGGCTTCTTCCCTGTGCTCCCATTTCCATTTCCATTCTTTCCTTCAGAGCAGTCATTGGCATAGTGCCCTGTCTTCCCGCACTTGTAGCAAACAACTTGGCTTAAGTCCCTCTTTGCGGGTGTGGATGGGTTAGAGCAGTTGTGATTATTGTTGGCTCCATTCCCATTCCCGTTCTTTGCACCATAATGGTTATGCGATCCTCCTCCAGCATGGTTATGACCTCCATGGTTATGAACAAGTCCTCCCGAGTTCGGGGTTAAGCGAGGCTTCTGGTGAGCTCCTGAGTTGTATTTCCCTTGTCCATACTTCCTCTTACGATTATCAATCTGCTGCTGCTTTCCTTTAATCATTAGGGCCTTATCTACCAACTCCTGATAGTTGTTGAAGGTTGCTGCCATCAACTGCATACTCATCTCATCATTCAGCCCTTCCATAAACTTCTCCTGCTTCGCGGCATCTGTGGCCACATCATCAGGGGCATAACGTGATAACTTGCTAAACTCATCCACGTACTGGCCAACAGTACGGTTCCTCTGGCGTAGATTGCGAAACTCACGCTTCTTCATCTGCATAGCTCCAGTCGAGACATGGGCAGTGTGGAAAGCCTGCTGAAACTGAGCCCATGTGACAGTGTCGATAGGATAGGTGGCTGTGAAATTCTCCCACCATGCTGCTGCAGGTCCATCCAGTTGGTGTGCGGCAAAACACACCTTCTCAGCATCTGTGCATCCTGCGGTGGTTAACTCCCTTCCAATACGACGTAGCCAATCATCTGCAACTATTGGCTCAATGCTACACACCGGCGGCTGTAACCTTAAGAAACGGGCGAGGTTATCCACTAGCGGCGGGTTGTTGTTGGCATTGTTGTTATTGGCATTGCCCTGGTTCTGAACTAGCAATTGCATCAAGGCATTCTACTGCTGGATCAACTGGGTGATCTCCGGTGGGAAAACAAAATCGGGGTCTCTTCTCGGAGGCATCTGATGGGTTTAGATGGAATTGATTAGAATAGAAAAAGATCTAGGGGAGAAACACTACCCATATGTATATGAGGCAAACACAAGCATTCATTCAATCAATCAAGCAAGGGCATACAAAACGGTCTAGGACTATCGCAAAAGTGCTCACTACTACTAGTTACATGGGGGAAATACTATTATCATATGGTGGTCATCTAGAAATTTTGATCGGTGGAAGACTCCATGATGTCTGCTCTAGCTTCATCTTTGTAGTCATCATCACCTGAATCTGAATCGGTGTCGTCGATGATGATGTAGTTGTCCAGACGAATGGGGTCTTCTCTCGGAACTGGTCCTCCCATAAAAATTCCGATCTTCTCAACTAGGTCGTCATTCTTCTCCAATAGGGTCTTGATTTCCTCCTCATATCAATCGCGCGTGGACTTAAGTTCTTCTTCCAGCTCGATGATCCTAGTTTTCGCCTTCTTCAACTCGATCATGTCTGCGCACATCTGGTTCTCCTGACGTCGAATGTGCTGGTTTTTCTCCTGGATAAAGGCTGCGACAGATCTATCCTTCCTGGTAATGATCATCTTCCATTGTTCATCTCGGCGCCCACATATTTGATAGGTGGTATCCTCAAGTTCCTTGTTGTAGATTTCTCCAATGCGTCCCATGGTAATATGAGCTTCCATACTCTTGCCGAGGCTCCAAGTGGGTGCTTCGAAAGAAAACTCTATGGGTTTAGAATTTGGCGAGAACGTTCTTCCTGGAACTTGTACTTAAATCATCCAGCGTTCTTCTTCCGGTAGAGTGGCGTTGTACGTCCCAGTGAAGCTTGGTATTCCAATATTCAAGTACCTAGTGACTTCCTTCAAGTGGCGTCCAAAAGGTGTGTCTTCATCCGGTTGTGCGAACTTGTTCTTCATCTCCTTCATCCTAAAGAGTGGAAAAAGAAGAGGAGTCAGAAATGAGAAGAGAAGTGTGACCTATGGTTTATCTTAGTGGTCGTGTCCTACACTCAGCGTGTGCTCTGATACCATCTTGTAGCGACCCGACCTCAGATGGTCAAGTCTCTGTGCTTCCGTGTCATCCCTGGATCGGTAATGCTGACACACACAGTACTCGAAGGATTTATAACAGAGTAGCAATCACACACTTATTACATCGAATGTCTCAAAAGATAACTTATTACAATAATATGGCTTAAGGCCATCTAATGCGATAACAGCGGAAGGCTTGGAAGATAAAGTGAGTCCATCAACTCCAACGGCATAGCTGAGCTGCACGGCAACGACCTACGAACCTTACTCCTCGTCTGAAAAGTCTGTAACATAATACGTTGCAGCCCGAGAACGGGTCAGCACATGGAATATGCTGGCAATGTAACACAAAAGAGCAATAACAGAATAATGCTATCACTACATGCATATTTGGCTGGTGGAAAGCTCTATGGTTACAATTTTTGCGAAAAGCCAATTTTTCCCTACTACAAAGGAATCAGTTTTAATTTAACTATCATGGTGGTTGAAACATCATTTGAGAAGGTAACCCCAACTCAATGATCCCAATTAAAATACTTAACAACCCAGTATGATTAATTAAGAGTGTTGAGATACATGCGAATACTCAAGTACTAGATACTCAGAATTGTCCATAACCGGGGACACGGCTAACCATGATTAGATTGTACACTCTGCAGAGGTTTGCGCACTTTTCCCCGCAAGACTCGATCGCCTCCGCTGATTTCTCGCACTACATGGTGTTTGAGAGACGGACGACCGAGACACAGTCTTTCAGAAGCATTAACTCTCTACTCCGGGCAGACCATACCAAACCTACAAACCCACTACCTGCTGATCCACCTCTTCAAGAGCTTCATGCAACTTACTCAACTATGCTTGAGCCCATAATAGCTTGCGGCTGCACACAAAAGTTTCTAGCATGAATAAACTCAGTTCCCTTTGAGCCTGGGTGGCGGTCCATAGGAAAATCACATGGTAACCCCAGGATTTCCAAAAAACAGGCAATCACTAGATACCCAGGTGCCTCAATCCACCCAGATGTGTATTAAAGCTTGCCTTCCATGCAAAGGAGAGTCCCACCCAGACATGGGACGAAGTCTTCAATCTTGTATCTTCATAGTCCAATAGTCTGACCAAAGTATATTGTCCGGCTGTCCGAGGACCCCCTAATCCAGGACTCCCTCAGTGATCTTCACCTTTCCCTTTTTCATTTTATCCTTTGGCAAGCACCTCGTGTTCGAAAGATCTTGATACATATATCCAATTGGATGTAAGTTAGCATGAGCTATTATTGTTGACATCACCCAAAGGTGAATACGTTGGGAGGCGAAACCATAAGCCCCTATCTTTCTCAGTGTCTGGTTGAAACTCGATAACCATAAGTATTGCGTGAGTGTTAGCAATTGTAGAGGACTATGTGATAGTTGAGTATGTGGACTAGCTGAAAAGCTCTATTCTTGACTCTATCTGATGTTATGATAAATTGCAATTGCCTCAATGACTGAAATTATAGTTTGTTAGTTCTCAATGAAGTTTCTGAACCATACTTGACATTGTGAATAGATTGTTACTGGAGTATGAGAAATCATATGACAATATATATATATATATATATATATATATATATATATATTGCTGTTTTGAGAATGATCATGATGCCCTCATGTCCATATTTTATTTTTATCGACACCTCCATCTCTAAACACGTGGACATATTTTTCGATTTCGGCTTCCGCTTGAGGACAAGCAAGGTCTAAGCTTGGGGGAGTTGATACGTCCATTTTGCATCATGCTTTTATATCAATATTTATTGCATTATGGGTTGTTATTACACATTATGTCACAGTACTTATGGCTATTCTCTCTTATTTTACAAGGTTTATCATAAAGAGGGAGAATGCCGGCAGCTAGAATTCTGGCTGGAAAAGGAGCAAATATTGGAAACCTATTCTACGAAGCTCCAAAAATCATGAAACTCCACGGAAGTCACTTTTGGAATTAATAAGAATTATTGAGCGAAGAAAATACCAGAGGGGGCGCACACCCTGGCCAGGAGGGTGGGGGCGCACCCCCTAGTGGGCGCGCCCCCTGTCTCCTGGGCCCCCTGGTGGCCCTCCGGTGGCCATCTTCTGCTATATGAAGGCTTTTACCCTGGAAAAAATCATAAGCAAGTTTACGGGACGAAACTCTGCCACCACAAGGTGGAACCTAGGGGGAACCTATCTAGGCTCCGGCGGAGCTGTTCTGCTGGGGAAACTTCCCTCCGGGAGGGGGAAATCATCACCATCGTCATCACCACCGATCCTCTCATCGGGAGGAGGTCAATCTCCATCAACATCTTTACCAGCACCATCTCCTCTCGAAACCCTAGTTCATCTCTTCTATCCAATCTTGTATCAAAACTACAAATTGGTACCTGTGGGTTGGTAGTAGTGTTGATTACTCCTTGTAGTTGATGCTAATTGGTTTACTTGGTGGAAGATCATATGTTTAGATCATTAATGCATATTAATACTCCTCTAATCGTGAACATGAATATGCTTTGTGAGTAGTTTTGTTTGTTCCTGAGGACATGGGTGAAGCCTTGCTATTAGTAGTCATGTGAATTTGGTATTCGTTTGATATTTTGATGAGATGTATGTTGTCTCTCCTCTAGTGGTGTTATGTGAACGTCGACTACATGACACTTCACCATTATTTGGGCCTAGAGGAAGGCATTGGGAAGTAATAAGTAGATGATGGGTTCCTAGAGTGACAGAATCTTAAACCATAGTTTATGCGTTGCTTCATAAGGGGCTGATTTGGATCCACTAGTTTCATGCTATGGTTAGGTTTACCTTAATACTTCTTTTGTAGTTGCGGACGCTTGCAATAGGGGTTAATCATAAGTGGGATGCTTGTCCAAGAAAGGGCAGTACCCAAGCACTGGTCCATCCATATATCAAATTATCAATGTACCGAACGCGAATCATATGAGCGTGATGAAAACTAGCTTGATGATAATTCCCATGTGTCCTCGGGAGCGCTTTTCTCGTTATAAGAAATTTTCCAGTCTTATCCTTTGCTAAAAAGGATTGGGCCACCTTGTTGCACCTTATTTACTTTCATTGCTTGTTACTCGTTACAAATTATCCTATCACAAAACTATCTGCTACCTACAATTTCAGTGCTTGCAGAGAATACCTTACTGAAAATCGCTTGTGATTTCCTTCTGCTCCTCGTTGGGTTCGACGCTCTTACTTATAGAAAGGACTACGATAAATCCCCTATACTTGTGGGTCATCAGCAGACTATTGGACTATGAAGATACAAGATTGAAGACTTCGTCCCGTGTCTGGGTGGGACTCTCCTTTGCATGGAAGGCAAGCTTGGCTATTCAGATATGTAGATTTCCTTCTCTGTAACTGACTCTGTGTAACCCTAGCCCCCTCCGGTGTCTATACAAACTGGTGGGTTTAGTCCGTAGGACAAGAACAATCATAATCATAGGCTAGCTTCTAGGGTTTAGCCTCTACGATCTCGTGGTAGATCAACTCTTGTAATACTCATACCATCAAGATCAATCAAGCAGGAAGTTGGTATTACCTCCATAGAGAGGGCCCTAACCTGGGTAAACATTGTGTCCCCCGCCTCCTATTACCATTAGCCTTAGACGCACAGTTCGGGACCCCCTACCCGATATCTACCGCTTTTGATACCGACATTGGTGCTTTCATTGAGAGTTCCACTATGTCGTCACCATAAGGCTTGATGGCTCCTTCAATCATCTACAGCGACGCGATCGAGGGTGAGGTTTTTCTCCCCGGACAGATCTTCGTATTCGGCGGGTTCGCATTGCGGGCCAACTCGCTTGGCCATCTAGAGCAGATCGATAGTTACGCCCCAGGCCATCAGGTCAGGTTTGGAAACCTGAACTACACTGCCGACATCCGCGGAGACTTGATCTTCGACGGATTCGAGCCCGTGACAGGTGTGCCGTACAGTCACGATGAGCATGACTTAGATCTGCCATCGAAAGAGGCTCATGAGAACGCACCTGCAGCTGCCCTGGCCATAGATCTGGAGCAGATCGTGCCACCCGTGGATGGGTGGATAGACCCCGCCATGGAGGCCGCACACTCATCGGTGATAGAGCCGAAAACAGACTTCGCCTGTAATGAGGTCTGCATCATCGGACCCTCGGACTCCTCTCCGGCATAGGCTCCGAACCGCGCGCATCCGTGCCTATCGAACCTGATTGCGCACCCATCATGGAGTTTAGCCCCGCAGATATCTTCCAGCACTCGCCCTAGGGCGACGTGCTAAATTCATTGAAATACCACTCCCTATCAGGAGACTCTTGGTCGAACTATGTCCGGCTTGAGTGGGAAGAGGATGACAAAGAAATTCGTCTCCCACCCACCACCCACTTGATAGCCACTGTCGACGACTCAACCGACATGCTTGATTTCGACTCCGGAGGCATCGATGGTATGGACGACGATGCCGGAGAAGAACAAGAACCACCACCCACAGGGCGCTGGACAGCCACCTCATCATATGATATATATATGGTGGACATGCCCAAAGAAAGCAATGGCGACAAGGCAACGGAGGATAATCCCCTCGAGAAGCAATATAAGCGCCGCGGCGCCGCTCCAAGCCCCACCATAGCAAAAATGGCGATACCGCCACAAGAGAAAATAGCACTTCGGATGGTGCCGAAGACGAAAATAATCCCGCCCAGCCAAGCTTCGAGCAAGCCGGACGGGAGGATGGGCAAGTCAGCCCTGATAAACAGGCAATGGATGGAGACTCGGAGGATGAAAATTACATGCTCCTCTCCGAAGACGAGGTGAGCCTCAGCGACGAAGAATTCATCGTGCCTGAGGATCTCGTCGGACAGGAGCGCTTCAAGCGCCGACTTATAGCCGCTGCAAAAAGCCTGAAGAAAAACTAGCAGCATCTTCAAGCTGATCAAGATCTGCTAACTGATAGATGGACCGAGATCCTTGCAGCCCAGGAATATGGACTCGAGTGCCCAACCAAAAGCTACCCAAAGCGCAGGTTGTTCCCTTAATTCGAGGAAGAGGCACTAGAGCCCACACTACTAGCACAGGATGCGGCCGACCAGCCGCCTCGTGGCCGAGACAAAGCGGCATATCAGCCCGAACACCAGCCCGCACGCCGTCGCCAATCAAATAAAAACACGAAGGCATGGGGCTACACACAGGACCTGCGAGACGTGTTGGAAAGCAAAGCAGGACAGTCAAGATCGATCTACAGATCACGGGGGCACGCCCCAACGTGTGACGATGATCATTGCTAAATTTTGAGCTTGCGTTGGTTTTCCTTGAAGAGGAAAGGGTGATGCAGCAATAGTAGCGTAAGTATTTCCCTCAGTTTTTGAGAACCAAGGTATCAATCCAGTAGGAGGCTCCTCAAAAGTCCCACGCACCTACACAACCAAACAAGAACTGGCAACCAACGCAATAAAGGGGTTGTCAATCCCTTCACGGCCACTTGCAAAAGTGAGATCTGTTAGAGATAAAATGATAAGATAAATATATTTTTGGTATTTTATAATATAGATAGGAGAAGTAAAGATGCAAATAAAAGTAGATTGAAAGCTTATATGATAAAAGATAGACCGGGGGGCATAGGTTTCACTAGTGGCTTCTCTCAAGATAGCAAAAGTATTACGGTGGGTGAACAAATTACTGTCGAGCAATTGATAGAAAAGCGAATAATTATGAGATTATCTTGGCATGATAATGTATATAGGCATCACGTCTATGACAAGTAGACCGACTCCTGCCTGTATCTACTACTATTACTCCACACATCGACCACTATCCAGCATGCATCTAGAGTATTAAGTTCATAAAGAACAGAGTAACACATTAATAAGGATGACATGATGTAGAGGTCTAAACTCATGCAATATGATATAAACCCCCATCTTTTTATCCTCGTTGGTAACAATACAATACGTGCCTTGCTGCCCCAGCTGTCACTTGGAAAGGACACCGCAAGATTGAACCCAAAGCTAAGCACTTATCCCATTGCAAGAAAGATCAATCTAGTAGGCCAAACGAAACTGATAATTCAAAGAGACTTGCAAAGATAACTTAATCACACATAAAAGAATTCATAGGAGATTCAAATATTTCTCATAGATAAACAAGATCATAAGCCCACAATTCATCAGATCTCGACAAATGATGACCCGCAAGTATACGGGATAGTTGTAGCCTCTTTCGATAAGTAAGAGTGTCGAACCCAACGAGGAGCTAAAGGTAGAACAAATACTCTCTCAAGTCCTATCAGCCACTGATACGACTCTACGCACGCTTGACGTTCGCTTTACCTAGAACAAGTATGAAACTAGAAGTACTTTGTAGGTGTGATAGGATAGATTTGCAAGATAATAAAGAGCACGTAAATATAAAATAGGGGCTGTTTAGATAAAGAAGTAATAAAGTAAATATTCCCCCTAAGCAATTGACTATGTTACTAGACCGGTAATCACTATTGCAATTCTATTTGAGGGAAAGGCATAAGCTAACATATCATCCCTTACTTGGAATTCTATGCACGTATGATTGGAACTCTAGCAAGCATCCTCAACTACTAAAGATTCATTAAGGTAAAACCCAACCATAGAATTAAAGCATCAAGTCCCCTTTTATCCCATACACAAACAACCTACTTACTCGGGTTTGTGTTTCATGTCACTCACGCCACCCACCATAAGCAAATCATAAACATATTGCAAACCCTACAGCGGGGATCCCTCACGCTTGCGCGACACAGAGGCCACAATAGTACAGCACCAATAATAAAACATGCAACTCAAACCAATCATAGCAATTCATCAATCACCGATAGGACAAAGAAAATCTACTCAGGCATCATAGGATGGCAACACATCATTGGAAAATAATATGAAGCATAAAGCACCATGTTCAACTAGAGGGTACAGAAAATAATATGAAGCATAAACCTCGACAACGACTCCACCGCGTCATCGGGCCCGCGAGCTCGCCGCGATCGGCGCCAAGTTCTTCAAGAACGATGGCACAAAGACGCTCGCACTCGCATCGAGCGTCGAAGAGAAGCGCGGCGTCAATCCGACCTGCGCGCTGGGCCCACTATTGATATGCATGCGCCGGGGGAGCCAGGTGACTTGCCATACGCGGTAGGTTGCCCTACGTTCACCCGTGAGCTGCGGCAAGTCCAGTGGCCCAACACCAAGAACTTCAAGCCAGACGTGCCCGAGAAGTACGATGGCAGGATACACCCGTCAGAGTTCCTCAGCATCTACACCATCGCGGTGCAGGCTGCCGGAGGACGCGACGAGAAGATCCTTGCCAACTACTTCCTGCTGGTGCTCAAGCCCAACGTCAGATCTTGGCTCATGCACTTGCCGGAGGACTCCATTTCTTCGTGGGCGGACCTGTGCCACCAGTTTGTCGGCGCCTTCACAGGCGGCCACAAGCCTCATGGCCAGGAGAGCGACCTTCACTTGCTCGTCCAGAAGGAGGGAGAACCCCTACGCAAATACATACAGAGATTCAGCCAGGTGCAGTGCAACATTCCAGACGTCCACCCTGCCGTGGTTATCAGCGCGTTCCATCAGAACGTGTGTAACCGCAGGATGAGGGAGGAGATGGTGATGTGCAAGATTAGAGACGTCAGCGAGCTTTACGCTCTGGCCGACAAGTGTGCACGGGCTGAGGAGGGGAGGAAAATCCCCGGAGAGACTGCAGGAGCAGAAGGATCTAACAGTGAGGATGCCTCCCCGGCAAGGAAGAACCGGAGGCGGGGCAACAGAAAAAGAAAGGCTAAGGATGTGCTAGTTGTCGAGCATTCCGGCGACGGAGGCGGCTCCGACAAGGCCAAAGCTAGTGAGTCCGGCGAGGCTGTGGTGGCCGCCGACAAGCAGGATGGCTCCGGCAAGCAATATTGCAAGATCCACCGCACCAAGGGCCATGACCTCCAAGCCTGCAAGAAAGTTGAGAAGATGGCGGAGCTACAGAAAGCTGAATACGAGCGCCGCGACAAGGAGAAGGCCCGAGAAGGTGGCAGAGGATCCGGCAACAAGGGTCCCTCCCGGGGAGGGCGCCGCGGCAAGGCCAAGCCGCGGCAAGGAGACAGGCCTCCCCGTGGCCGCGACAAGGACGAAGACGAAGATGAAGATGATGAAATGGAGGAAGATGAGACTGACGACCAAGAGTTTCAGAAGGCAACAGAGGTGTTGTGCATCGACGGCGGTGCTTCTCTGCACACCTTGCACCGCCAACTCAAACAATGGGCGTGAGAGGTGAGCGCGGCAGAACCGTCCGTTGAATCGCGCAAGCCTCTGAAGTGGTCCAGCACGCCCATCGTCTTTGATGTTGAGGATCACCCTGATCGCATCACTGCGGTCGGGTGCTTGCCGATGTTGGTTTCGCCAACCATCCGCAACCTCAAGGTCACAAAGATGTTGGTTGACGGCGGGGCCGGCCTGAATCTGATCTCTTCGGCGGTGCTCAAGAAGCTCCAGATCCCCGACAGTGAGCTCGAAGAGACTGGTACTTTCAGGGAATAAATCCAGGAAGGAGCAAGCCGAAAGGGAAGATCACACTGCCAGTGACCTTTGGCAGCGAGCTGAATTTCAGGACAGAGAGAGTCACATTCGATGTTGCTGATTTCCCATTGCCCTACAATGGGATACTTGGCCGTCCGGCGCTTGCCAAGTTCATGGCAGCCTCTCACTACGCCTACAATGTGCTCAAGATGCCTGGTCCGATAAGTGTCATTTCTGTCCAAGGCGACAAGAAGGATGCACTTATCTGCACCGACAAGATCTACCGGGAAGCAGCAGCCGCAGCAGAGCGCAAACCACTTGCCGCTGAAGCTCCCCGGGGGAAGAAGAAGACCAAGTCCGGCAAGAGTAGCTCTGATGCCCACTCCGGCAAGCGCACCTCTTCGGAGTGTTGCGCTACCGTCGAGGACGCACCATCGAGCTCCACCGGCAAGTGCAAGAGGGCAAAGGCAGCTTCACCAGAGACTAAGAAAGTGGCCGCCAAGGAGGACGGCACTGGTGGTACCTTCACCATCAGTGCCACGCTTGATCCTAAATAGGAAAGCGCGCTCGTTGCTTTCCTGCGGGCGAATGTCGATGTGTTTGCATGGCAACCATCTGACATCCCCGGTGTTCCCAGGGAAGTAATTGAGCACCACCTTGCCGTCTGCCCTCACGCACGGCCCGTCAAGCAGAGAGTCAGAAAACAAGCAGTGGAGAGACAAGAGTTCATTGCAGAAGAGATCAAGAAGTTGGAAGCAGCAGGCCTGGTCCGAGGAGTGCTCCATCCGACGTGGTTAGCCAATCCAGTAGTCGTGTGCAAGGCAAACGGGAAGTGGAGGCTTTGTATTGACTTCACTAATGTTAATAAAGCTTGTCCCAAGGATCCATTTCCCTTGCCGCGCATTGACCAGATTGTCGACTCCACAGCGGGATGTGGTCTGCTTTCATTCCTTGATGCATACTCAGGATATCATCAGATCTTCATGGCAAAATAGGATGAAGAGAAAACCGCATTCATTACTCCATGTGGCACGTACTGCTTCGTACGGATGCCTTTCGGACTAAAGAATGCTGGTTCAACATTTGCAAGAGTAGTCAGCCATGCTTTTGAGCCACAGCTGCACAGAAATGTAGAAGCTTACATGGATGACATAGTGGTCAAGAGCAAGGACAAAGAGACTCTGATCCAAGATTTGGATGAGACTTTTGCAAACCTGTGCAAGGTGAATCTCAAGTTGAACCCCGAGAAGTGTGTGTTCGGAGTTCCTTCCGGCAAGCTTCTCAGGTTCTTTGTGTCTCAGAGGGGGATTGAAGCCAATCCCGACAAGATCAAGGCCATTGAGCAAATCGAAGCACCAAAGCGCGTCAAGGATGTGCGAAGGCTTGCCGGCTGCGTTGCTGCTCTTAGTAGATTCATTTCCAAGTCTGCTGAACGCGCCCTGCCGTTTTTCAAAATTCTGAAAAAGGCGGGTCCCATGAAATGGACTCCGGAAGATGAGGCCGCGCTGCAAGACTTGAAGAAATATTTGTCCTCCACTCCAACACTTGTCGCACCTAAGCCACAAGAGAAGTTGTTGTTATACCTGGCGGCAACCAATCAAGTGGTTAGTGCTGCGTTAGTGGCGGAGAGGGAGGCAGATGATGAGCCAGCGGCCGCGGCAAGCGAGTCCAGCGACAAGCAAGGAGCTTCTCCGACAAGCTCTGGCCCGGCAAGCCCTGATCCGACAAGTTCTGGCTCCGCCAGGGATGGATCTGTGCAGTTGCCGGAAGAAAAACAAAAGACGAAGGTGCAGCGCCCAGTTTACTTTGTCAGTTCCCTTTTGCAGGGGCTAGATCAAGGTACTCTGGTGTGCAGAAGTTGCTTTTCGGCCTACTCATGGCCTCAAGGAAGTTGTGTCATTATTTTCAAGCACATGAGATCACAGTTGTCACTCACTTTCCGTTGAAGAGGATATTGCAGAATCCAGAAGCAACAGGCAGGATTGTCGAGTGGGCACTGGAATCGTCAAGCTTTGGGCTCAAGTTTGAAAGTACTTCAACTATTCAAAGCCGAGCATTGGCGGAGTTCATAGCAGAGTGGACGCCAACACCCGATGAAGAAACTCCGGAGAGGAGCATCCCCGTCAAGGAAACAAGCAAAGAATGGATCATGTACTTCGATGGTGCCTTCTCGCTGCAAGGCGCCGGTGCAGGCGTACTACTCGTCGCCCCCACCGGAGAGCACCTCAAGTACGTGGTCCAGATGCACTTTCCCAAGGAGCAAGCAACAAACAATACTGCAGAGTATGAAGGTTTGCTTGCCGGACTCAGGATCGTAGATGAACTTGGGATCAAGAAGCTCATTGTAAGGGGTGACTCACAGCTTGTCGTCCGCCAAGTCAACAAAGATTACCAGAGCCTGTTGATGGAAGCTTACATTGATGAAGTGAGGAAGCTAGAGGAGCATTTTGACGGCCTGCAAATAGAACATGTTCCAAGAGCTCAGAATGACATTGCAGATGGCCTGTCAAAATGTGCCGCACTTAAATTGCCTGTGGAACCAGGGATTTTTGTGCTCAAGTTGACTAAGCCATCCGTCACACCATCAACTGGACAGAGCAAGAAGAGAAAGTTGCCTGCCGGCAACCACTTTCCAGCAGAGCTCCCCGGAGCCGCCGCCAAGAAGGTTCCCAGGATCAACACAGAAAGTGTTGAGGAGCAGTCTGCTCCGACAAGCCCAGGGCTTGCTTCGTTGAAGCAGACGCTCCCGACAAGTTGTGTCCCGACACGCTTGCCAGGGAGCATCACGCTCCGGCAGAATCCCAGATTCTTGCCGTAGAAGCAGATGTTCCCGCAGCAACATTTGCGCCTTTAGTCCTTGTCGTCGAGCCACAAGCTCCGGCATGGCACAGCAGATCGTCCATTTCCTTCAGGCAGGGGAACTTCCCGAGGAGCAAGAAGCAGCGGAGAAAGTAGCCCGGCAATCGAGTACATACCAGTTTGTCGATGACATACTGTACAGAAGAAGATTCAACGGAGTGAAATTGAAGTGCATTTCCCGGGAAGAAGGACAAGAGCTGTTGGCGGAGATACATGGAGGCATATGTGGTCACCACATTGGCGCAAGAGCACTTGCCGGCAAGGCTTTCCGGCAAGGCTTCTTCTGGCCGACAGCCCTCCAGGATGCAACTGCACAAGTAACCAAGTGTGAAGCGTGCCAGTTCCATTCCAAACAGATTCATCAACCAGCTCAAGCTCTCCAAACAATCCCTTTATCCTGGCCATTTTTGGTCTGGGGGCTCAACATCCTCGGCCCCTTTCCCCGAGCTGTCGGGGGCTTTGAGTACTTGTACGTTGCAATCGACAAGTTCACAAAGTGGCCTGAAGTGGAACCAGTGAGGAAGGTGACAGCACAGTCAGCAGTCAAGTTCTTCAGGTTAATTGTTTGACGTTTCGGGGTCCCTAACAGGATCATCACCGACAACGGCACGCAATTCACGAGCCGCACCTTCATGCAATACGTCCAAGATCTTGGAACCTAGATCTGCTTCGCTTCTGTTGCTCACCCGAGAAGCAACAGTCAAGCAGAGAGGGCAAACGCTGAAGTGCTGCGCGGGCTCAGGACCAGAACTTTCGACAGGCTACACAAGTGCGGAAGAAATTGGATCGAGCAGCTGCCAGTGGTTCTTTGGTCGATCAGGACGACGCCAAATCGAGCCACTGGCCAGACACCCTTTGCTCTTGTCTACGGAGCAGAGGCAGTTCTCCCCACGGAACTCGTATACGGATCGCCACGAGTGCTCGCTTATGATGAGCTTGAGCAAGAGCAGCTGTGACAGGATGACGCGCTGCTCCTCGAGGAGGATCGTCTTCAGGCTGCTGTGCGAGCTACTCGCTATCAGCAAGCTTTGCGCCGCTATCATAGCCGCAAAGTTAATGCCAGAAGCTTCGAGGAAGGCGACCTTGTTCTTCGGCGTGTTCAATCCGCCAAGAATTCAAACAAGTTGACGCCGAAGTGGGAAGGCCCTTATCGGGTGAAACGAGTCACTAGGCCCGGCGCTGTCCGCCTTGAGACCGAAGATGGCATTCCGGTGAGCAACTCCTGGAACATAGAGCATCTTCGCAAGTTTTACCCATAAGGCGCGGTTGCCGGACCCGTTCAGGCAACCACCTTTTTGTACAAGCCTTGCCGCTGTCGCATGTAACCCTTTGTACAAAGCCGGGCGCAGCTCCCGTGCGTAAATAAAGTTTATGTGCCTCGCACATCTTGTCAAATTTAATGCATCTTCCTTTCTTTTGCATTTATATCTGACACTTTGTGCAGCACTTACCCCCGGTACGCAATAGCGAACCTTAAAGTTCCATATCATTATTTTCTCTTCTTTCTTCTCAAAAAAGAAGATTCCTCCGCCCACAAGTTCACCGGGGGGTGGGGGGGAAGGGAAGATAAAGGTGTGGACCAGGGGTCGTTCAAGGGAATCTAACCTTGCCGGGACGCAGACGACAGAAAAGCTAAGTTGCCAAAGTTTGAGCTTAGTCACTTTTAAATTTTTAAGTTATATTCCTTGAATGTTCGTACCTTGTATGGAAAACCTGTGCGTGGAGGAATCGACTCGCGGCTAAGTTGCGCCCTTGATTTGTTTTCGAGTCCGCTCAACAATACAAGTGAGCTGCAACTAGCCCCGACAAGGTTTCTTGCCGGAGGCAGCACCGCCAGCGGGCTGCTGATGTTCCGCACTCAGCAAGTGTGCTTGCGCCGGCAAGTTCCCTCAAAGCGTAGGGTAAAAGCATACAAGGGATGTAACAGAGTAAAGGAAATAACATAGCAAGTGGTACCCAGAATAAAGTTATATTACAAGGATGACTTATTGTGGCACTGACTAAATTGTTCTCATAACTGAAACGGAGCAGCAAGAAAAAGGGAGAAGAAGGGCGGCCTAATCCACGCGCTCGCCGTCGACCCTCTTGACCTCGTTCACCTTGTCCACGATGGGTGCGACGACGGCCCTGAGCTCCTCAAGATCAGCGTCCTCCGGCAGCTTCTTGGTGACGCGGGAGAGGTCGAGGCCCGGGTTGCGGAAGAGGACCTTAACCAGCAACTTCTCCAAGACCTTGGCGCAGATTGTGCGCGACTCGTCCACCAGCTTCTTCAGGATCCTTTCCCGGAGTTGCTGGAGGGCCGTCGCTACGCCCTTGAAGAAGAGAGTGAGCTTGGCGCTGGGCTGGAGGTTCTCGTTAGTGGAGTACCCGAAGCCCGCCAAGTCCAGCTCCGCCAACTCCTCGTCGATGACTGCAGCGATGTTGACGAGGCCCTCCGTCCAGAGCTCCACCGTGGCCTGAAAGGTGTTCTGAGTCTCGGCGGCCCTCGTCAGTAGCTCTTCGTTGCCCTTGAGCTCCTTCCTCAAGTCGTCTTCTCGCTTCTTGGCGGCGTCCAGCGTCCCCGCCAAGGTGGCCAGTTTCAGCTCCAGATCAGCACTTGAGTCTTTGGCGGCGTTTAGCTCCTTGATCTTCTCGGCAAGCTGGAGTTGCATCTCGCCATGGGCGCGTGCATCCTTCTCCCGTTCGCGTTGGAGTGCGGCAAGCTCTTCACTCTTCCTTTTCGTGTCCGCCTCCAGCTGCGTCACCTTCGCCTCTAATTCCTTGTTGGCGGTCTCGGCGGCCGCGGCGGCATCCTTTGCCTCCTTGAGTGCCCTGCCAAGTGATTGCTCCCGGATGTCGAGCTCCTCTTCGTGGCTGTCCAAGTTCACCTTCTTCTGTATCAGCTCACCATCCCGCTTGGACAGCTCCTCGGCGGCGAGCCTCTGCTGCTCTTCGGCTTCAGCCTTCTCCAGGATGAACGCCTTCTTCGCCTCGTCGAGCTGCGCCCTCTCCTCAGCAATGGACCGGAGGGCCTCTTGGTTGCGGCTCTTGAGCTCCTCCGTGTGTTTCTCTATGTCAACTCCCGCCTGCGCGACAAGCGCTTCCCGGGACTCAAGCTTCGCTTGCCGGGCGCGGTAGAGCGACACCAGCTTTCGGAGCAGCTGCTCCTCCTCGGACTCGCCGCTGCTGCTGCTTGGCCTGTCGACCACTGCCAGCCCAATAGAGGCGAGTACTTCCCTGTCAAACTCCTCCCCTTCCACCGGCGCCCTGGAGCTCGACGCCTAGGGAAGCTTGATGTACACGCCCTCGCCGGCCTTCAAGTACGCGCATGGCTGGGGCTCGTCGGAGCCCGGCGCTGCATCAGCGGCGGAGGGGTCGGCGGATGGTGCAGCGCCTTGCGCTCCTGCGTCATCCGGGTCGTCAGTGCGATCGCCGGACCCCCCGCCAGCTTCTGCGCCAGCAGCCTTGGCGGCTTCTTCGTCGGCAGGTTCACCAGCGCCGGCCTCTTCCTCACCGGCGGCGACATCTTCAGTGTTGCCGCGTGCGCCTTCCTCGCCGGAGGCCTCGGTATCCATTGGGTCTGCGAGAGGGGGATCTGAGGATAGGGAGAGGGAGGAAAAGTCAAGCAAATATCCAAAAGAAGAAAGAAGATCAAAAGAAGAACCCAAGGGAAGATTCC
This sequence comes from Triticum aestivum, assembly GCF_018294505.1. Lineage (NCBI taxonomy): Eukaryota > Viridiplantae > Streptophyta > Magnoliopsida > Poales > Poaceae > Triticum > Triticum aestivum. The sequence goes on from NC_057801.1 coordinate 246,231,571, forward strand.
GGACAAAAAGGATTACCTGTGCTGGGCTCCGTGACCATGGGCTCCTCTACCAGGGGCTCACTGGTTCCACCCCTTGCCGGGGACCCCTCCCTTGCCGGGGAGCGATCCCTTGTCGGAGAATCGCCCCTTGGCGGCATAGTCGAAGCAGACAGCACCTCCGGGTCGGCCTCCGGTTGCCCCTGGTGGGCTTGTTCTGCTCCTATATACAAATGAGTCAACAATCAAGATGTCAGCAAAAGAAGAAGCACCCATGCGCGCCCCACAACGGGAAGTAAACCAAAACACTTACGCTGGGGGCTGTGCTGGGGGCTGCTGCGAGGAGAAGGGACCGGGTCCGTTAAGGTGGTCTTGGACATATCCTCTGCCGTCACAGCAGGATTGTCCCCGATGTTAACCACGGGGTCCTTGGCCCTCTTCGCCGCCCTCTCCGCCAAAGTCCTGAAGCAGAACAGGGATTTAGAGAGAAGCAAATTAGATACAAGGCAAACAACAACAAGGATCAAAGAAAGACAAGTACAGTAAGAAGAAAGCCTTACTCCTCCTCATCCTCCTCCTCTTCGTCATCATTGGAGCTCAGCGCGGAGAGGTCGAACTCCGGTACCCTCTCTGCGCGGTGTGGCAGAGGAGTAGGCTCCCTTCTGCGTTTGCCGGGGGCTGCGGCAGGATCAGGCGTAGCGGCCCGGGAAGACCCCGCCTCAGTTGCCGGCGCAGCCTGGGACCCTCCCGCGGCAACGGTACTTGCCGCGGTGGAGCGTGTCCCACGGTGCCACGGCTGCTGGTTGGCCCGCTCCTCTGCCATATCTCCAACTCGATGGAGGTGCCTTCTTGGCTGGAATTGGGGCTGTGCTGAGGGCCCCGCCTGCGGCAAGCTGCTCGAGGACGGCTGGCAACTGTCGCCCTCGGCGGGCTTGCTCGTTCCGGCCTCGCGCTCCCCCTCGCCATCGACCTCCCCGGCAAGATCTTCCCGGTCGGCGAGGCTTGCCGCCTCAGCTGCATCCGCCTCCGCCAGCGTGAAGCCAAACTCACCCGCAGCAGCGGCTGCTGCCGCCTCTTCGGCCCTGCTGGCGATGTACGCCATCTCGTTATCAGTGGTGGCGCGGGTGAGGAGCATCTGCTCGTCGGAGTTGACTGCCACCTCCGCCAAGTCATCGAAGAATTGCTGCACGACCTCGGTAGCGGGCTCTATCCAATTTGCACTTATCCCGTGCGAGTCGCACTCTGGCATCATTGCGCAGATGCGATCGCGCTCGGAGTTGTTGCACAAGGGGACGACGCCCTGCGGCAACTTGAACCACTCAGGATGGTTGGCGTCATGCTTGAACATCTCCCTCAGCATCGCGTCAAGCTCCAGAACCGTGAAGTTGAAGTTGAGGCCTGGAAGCAGCCTCATGATATCCACCGGGCCGCCAAACAGCCAGGCGGGCCTCCCCCTCTCTTGCAGAGGGGCGATGCGACGGCGAAGGAAATCCGCGCCAACTGCCCCTGTTGTGAGTCCGGCATGCCTGAGCCGGAGGATTCGGGTGGTGGCGATCGTCAGCTTGGCGTCATCTGGCGACAGAGTGCTCCAGTCGCTCCCACGCACCACCCGGGTCTGGCGCAGCTTGGTGAATGGCGGCGGATTGGCATCACAGATCCAGCACCACTCCGCCCTCCACTCGTCCCACTTGCTGTGGAGCTCGCCCGTCAAGTACACCTCCTTCATGCCCATCCGGGAGGTCCAGGCGATTCAGCCAGCCAGTGGCTCCCCTTTCTCGGCTCGAGGGGAGAAATAATGACGAAAAAGAGCAACATTGGGGAGGATGCCAACAAAGTTCTCGCAGTGGTGTGCGAAAACCGCCATTGTCAGAACGGCATTGGGGGTGAAATCAAGAAGATGAAACCCGTAGGTGTTCATGATGTCGCAAAGAAAATCGGAAAAAGGTGGGCAGAGCCCGCAATAGAAGAACACAGGGAAGAAGTAGTACCCTCTAGGGCACTCTTTCGATTTGGAAGCCTCAGCGGAAAGCACCGGCGTGCGCGGATGCGCCCGCGTCTCCGTCGACCAGAAGAGGTAGAACTCCGCCCGCAGCGCCTCCGGGGTGAGCTCGGGGAGGAAAAGCACTTGCTTCTTGCGCAGCGCCTCGAGCTCCAGTGCCTCAGCCGACTTCGCAGTCTTCGCAGCCTTCCCGGTCTTCGGAGCCATGGCGGAAGCAGTGGGGGAAGGCGAAGGCAACGGCGGCGACGGCGACAATGGGCGGCGGAGCGCTGCTCTCTTTCGACTCGGGAAGCGGAGGGGAACGGCGGAGCTTTCCAAGGAAGGAACTGCAAGTGGCAAAAGTGGGGGAACGGCCCTGTTTCCTCTGCTTATAAACAGGGGATGCGAACGTTACGCATTTCCTGGAATTAAGTGCTGACCACGTTCTCTCCCACGATGCCGCAATTGACACGTGACGTTGCGAGAGGGCGCGGTGGATACGGAGTGGATTCGGTTTGGACCCAGGCCGCGCGTGCCCGTGCACTGTTTTGGGCCTGGCCCAACAGCGCTCAGCACCGTGTATGGCCCAGGCCCGGGGGCTCCTGTCGGTGCACTAAAGTGGGGGTACCTTAGTACCCCGAACTTGTGCACGGGTAGTCGCAGCGTCCCGCGGCAAGGCTTGCCGGGCGCCCGCCAAGATCCTCCGTCATTCACACTTACTGCCATTCAAGAACAAAGTATTAACCAAGTAGACAAAGCCCCGGCAAGAGGAGCTTGCCGGGAAATACAAGGCCCCGGCAAGAAGAGTTTGCCGGGAAGGACAAGGCCCCGGCAAGAGGAGCTTGCCGAGAAGGCCAACCAAGGCGCCCCCAGAAAACTTGCCGCGACGCCACGCGCGTCCCGGCAAGGCCCGGCGACCGGCAAGCTTGCGGGCACGACAAGAGAAGGGCCGCGGCAAGGCTGCCACTCTGCACCCAAGCTCCAGCGCATCCAACGACGTGTCGCCCCAGGGCCATCCCAGGAGCACGTGGCGAGGCGCTGTGCAGCCATGCAGTGCGAGGTGGCAAGCGAAGCTGACAAGGAGGCCATCGTGGCGATCGATGGCGCCCCTAACAGTCGTTTCTTTGCACTGTTGGGGCGACCGGACGGGCATTAAATACCCTTGTCCCCTGCCGTCAGAGTTAGGTAGGGGACACTATTGGACCCTGTTGTACCAACCTGCGTTTTTACTCTTTTACCCCCTCTTCTGCGCTGCCACCTGTCGGTGACCCACTTAGACTATAAAAGGGAGGCCCATGCGCACGTAGAAGGGGTTCGGTCCATTCGACACATCCAACACCACTACACGTTCACGCTCTCGAGCAAGAAAAAATACAAGCACAAAGCAGCAGTAGGAGTTTTATCTCTCCGGAGAGCTCCGAAGCTGGGTAAAAAGCCCCCGCGTGCCGTCGCCTTGATCTTCTCTGCGTGCGCCCTCCGCTCCCTTGCCGGACTAGAAGGGGCTCCCTGCCCCATAGGTGCTCGTTTCCCGCGACAGTCACGTTCCAAGTGGCCCCGTTCAGCAGCGGATATCACGCTTTATTAGGACGAGATGCATTTACAATTTTCCAAGCCATACCCCTTTACGGGTATATGAAGCTTAAAATGCCCGGGCCCAACGGAACCATCACTCTTGCCAGTGATCCGGACATAGCACTCCGCGCCGAAAACAAGACAGCCGCACTAGCCCTAGAGGCACTATCCGAAGCCCTAGCGGCAGAGGAACTCACTGCGCTGCGCTCTACGGTGAACATGGACGATGTGATACTCGATAAGAGATCCAAGTCCACCTCTTTTAAACCAGCGAACGAAATAGTCAAATTCCAGGTCCATCCAACGGACCCCACAAAGACGGCCTCTATTAGGACACAGTTAAACCCTGATGTAGACGCCGCACTACGATAATTCCTTCGGGAGAATTGGGACATCTTTGCCTGGCACCCTTCAGATATGCCAGGAATCCCACGCAGATTGGCAGAACACAGCCTAAACATCCTAAAAGGATTCAAGCCAGTTAAACAGGCTCTTCGGCGATTTTCCGAACCCAAAAGACAGGCAATGGGAGAGGAGCTAGCCAAACTATTGGAAGCCGGATTCATCAGAGACATCAAACATCCGGACTGGCTAGGGAACCTGGTAATGGTACCAAAAAAGGACAAATCCTGGCGCCTGTGTGTCGATTTTAAAGACCTTAACAAGGCTTGTCCAAAGGATCCTTTCCCCCTTCCCCGCATCGATCAAATCATCGATGCTACCGCAGGACACGATTCATTGTGCTTCCTTGACGCATACTCCGGCTACCATCAAATCAAGATGGCGGAGGTAGACCAAGCCGCAACGGCATTCATTACTCCATACGGACCATTCTGCTTCAACACAATGCCCTTCGGACTCAAAAACGCCGGCGCAACATATCAGCGCATGATTCAGACATGTCTGGCTACCCAGATCGGCAAAATAGTGGAGGCATACGTAGACGACGTGGTCGTCAAGATCAAACACGTTGAAACTCTAGTAGACGACTTGAGGCTCACATTCGACAACCTCCGAGCATATGACATTAAGCTCAACCCGGAAAAATGCGTTTTCGGCGTACCAGCCGGAAAGCTCCTGGGCTTCATGTTATCCGGTAGAGGAATTAAAGCAAACCCAGCCAAGATCCGAGCTCTGTCACAATTGGATATCCCAAAAGACCTCAAACAAATACAAAAATTAACTGGATGCATGGCGGCCTTAAGCCGCTTCATCTCCCGTCTGGGAGAAAAGGCATTGCCCCTCTATCGCCTCCTCAGGCGCACCGAACACTTCGAGTGCCCGGATGCTGCCACGGCCAGACTCGAAGAAATAAAGGCCATATTGGCAACAAATCCGGTCCTATCCGCGCCTAACCTAGGCGAACCGATGTTATTATATATCGTGGCAACGCATCAAGTTGTCAGCGCAGTACTCATCGTCGAACGAGAAATAGAAGGACACAAATTCCCTCTTCAAAAACCAGTATACTACGTATTCACTGTCTTAACCCCATGCAAGTCCCGGTATCCACATTATCAAAAGATAGCGTACGCGGTGTTCATGGCATCCCGGAAGCTGCGACACAACTTTCAAGAGTGTTCGATAACAGTTGCCTCCGAAGTACCTCTCAACGACATTATAAACAACCGCGACGCGACGGGCAGGATTGCAAAATGGGCCATCGAGCTCTTACCATTCGACATAACCTACAAACCACGGCGAGCTATAAAGTCGCAAGTTTTGGCTGACTTCGTAGCCGAATGGACCGAAGCCGAACTCCCTAAAGAGTACGGCGCATACTCCAATTGGATCATGCATTTCGACGGCTCCAAAATGTTGGCCGGCTTGGGGGCTGGGGTCGTATTGACGTCGCCAACTGGAGACACAGTCCAATACATACTTCAGATAATGTACACGGACTCCAACAATGCAGCCGAATATGAGGCCCTTCTACATGGTCTCCGGATGGCAATCTCCATGGGTATTCAACGCCTATAGGTGCGTGGGGATTCAAACCTCGCAATATCCCAAGTAAACAGAGAATTGACGCCAAGGATCCGAAAATGGCAGCCTGTCGTAACGCCGTCTTAAAAATGTCAGCTCGGTTCGAAGGACTTGAATTCCACCATGTAGCCCGGGATAATAACCAAGCAGCCGACGTGTTGGCACGCATTGGCGCAAAACGTGACGCCGTCCCTCCAAATATCTTCCTGGAGCGGCTCTTTAAGCCATCCGTATTATGGGAAGAGGAGTCCGGAAATAACAACCCGGAACCAACCATACCACCCAACACGGAACATTATGACACAGTTGATGGCTCAGCCAATGAAATAACACCTTCAGCCCACGAAATAATGGCAGTAATTGCCCCGTGGACGGAAGCATTCCTAGCCTACTTAATTAGGCAGGAACTTCTCGAAGACCAAAATGAGGCCCGCTGCATAGTTCGGCGATCTAAAGCCTACAAGGTCCATGAGGGAGAGCTTTATAAGAAAAGCACAACCAAAGTCCTTCAAAGGTGCATCTCCAAAGAGGAAGGGCGAAATCTGCTGGCTGAAATTCACGCCGGACTTGGCGGGCACCACGCTGCAGCCCGGGCCCTTGTAGGCAAGGCCTTTCGTACAGGATTTTACTGGCCGACGGCCCGAGCAGATGCTCAGGACTTAGTCTAGCGATGCGTCGGGTGCCAGCTTTTTGCTAATCAAAGCCACATGCCACCCACCACCCTCAAAACTATACCCATCACCTGGCCGTTCGCGGTCTGGGGGCTTGACATTGTTGGACCCCTTAAAGGGGGAACCCATAAGCAAAAATACCTATTGGTAATGGTGGACAAATTCACCAAATGGATAGAGGCCAAGCCAGTTAAAAAGGCCGAATCCGGACCAGTGATAGACTTCATATCCGGGGTAGTACACCGTTATGGCGTCCCCCACAGCGTCATCACCGATAACGGCACAAACTTCACGGCCGACGGGGTTAAACTCTGGTGCAAAAATGTGGGCATTAAGCTCAACTACGCTTCAGTCTACCACCCTCAAACCAATGGTCAAGTTGAACGAGCAAATGGTCTAATTATGAGCGGTATCAAACCCAGATTAGTGCGGTCCCTTACGGAATCTAACTCGCACTGGGTAGAGGAGCTCGACTCCGTACTCTGGGGGCTGCAGACCATGCCAAACCGTACTAGCGGATTCACACCATTCTTTATGGTATACGGCGAAGAGGCAGTTTTGCCCTGCGATATAATTCATGACTCACCTCGAGTGTGCATGTACGAAGAAAGAGAAGCCGAGTTGGATCGGCAGGACAGCTTGGCCGCATTGGAGGAGGACCGCGACGTGGCAAAGGCTCGTTCCGCATTCTATCAGCAGCAGTCTCGAAGATATCAAAGCAGAGAAGTACGGGCTAAAACTTACAATGTTGGCGAACTAGTTCTACGCCTGCCGGACAAGAAAAAGGACAAACTCAAGCCCAAATGGGATGGTCCCTTCATCATCGACCAAGTCCTGACCGGTGGAGCATACCATTTGTGAAACGCATTGGACAACCGACTCGAGCCGAAACCATGGAACGCAGCCCACCTCCGAAGATTCTACGCCTAGCGCCGGGCTCAGAGTTTGTCTCCTTCCTCCGTCCACATTTTATACTTCAGTTGTCTTTTGTTTCTCTCTTTTCTCCCACCTTTTTCATAAAGCCCTTGAGGGCTGATTTGCGCATTGTTCGCACACACTTGACGTGCTATTCGCACTCATTATACCTGGGGGCTTCTTTAACAGAAGCTTATTTATACGGGCCTTATGCCCAACACATGCGTCAAACTTCCACATGCACCTTTTATTCACCATTATATGCATCGATATGACTTAACTTTTGGCCAAGCTGGGTTGCCTAGCTCCTGTGCTTACCCCTACGTTCCCGATTGTTCGGCTAGGAGGTAAAGGGAGCACCTCTGCGATTGTTACTACCGGGTCAGCCGGATGTGTACCTCAGACTGGGTGAAGCCGAAATCTAGCGTTCTTAAGGGAATATTCGGTCGGTGACTTGAAAGATGATTTCTCATTTATTTATTTATCTACCCCCACATGTTTTCCTGCTCTTTTCGCAGTCCGGACATGCACTTTAGGGCATGCCTCCTAGGGAAAGGAACCCTTAATGGAACTATTCTCCATGGAAGATGTTTCTTACTAACCATGTAATATAACATAACTAGTTGGGCACTTGTCTGATAAAGCACTAATGACCCCTACGCCTGGTCTCCATGCATGCCCCGGTTTTTGCATAACCGCGAGGGTATTCGGACACACACAGGACTGTTGGGTCCCGAGGTTGAAGCGAAAAGGTCCGCAAAGACAAACGATCTACAATCCGGCTAGAAGGCATTATACATGTCATTTTAAAATAAAAATACATCGTCACATTGACTAATTGTACTCCACTTCAATCCCATCTAATAGGCTGTCTAATTTACAGTCCCGTTGGGAATACTTAGCGGCCAACTCTACTTGCCCGTACACTAAGCTCACAGGGATCTCCTTCCCATCGGGCACCACAGGTCCGACCTCGGCCATGTGGTTCGGATCCGCCTTCTTGTACCGTGTCTTCACCATGGCCCAGGCCTCCCTAGCTACTTGACGACAGGCCGATATCTTCCATAGAGGGAAGTGCTGCCGTGCTCCCTGAAGCTTCTCCGCAAGCCCTCCAAGACCCTCGGGTAGGGAGACGGACGTCCATAAGGCCTGGACGACGCCACTCATTGCCTGCCAAACACGTTCATGCAGTTGCAGCAGCTCGGGGAGTTGGTCACCCGTTGAACCGGGCATTTCCTCCGGAGGGCGACCTGTCAGCACACCTACAGACACATTTCAGTCAATCAACTTCCTCGCCGAACTCTTCTTTTCAAAAGAGTTTTCTCAAGCACTTACTGTAGATGCCGCGACGAAGCCGCTGATTCTCCTTCACGGAGCCAGACAGCTGGGCCCGAACACCTTTTAGCTCTTCTCCAAGATGGGTGTGGGCATCTTCGAGTTTGTTCCTCTCCTGCTGCACCTTCATAAGCACCCTCTCGCCGGCCTTCAGCTGGCGCAGTAGCTGTTGCTTGTCTGGATCAAGTCCGGCAACATCTGCAATATTATTGCTAGACTTATACGCACGCCGCACACTACATATCTTTTTGAAATATGTGTTATCGGAGGGGGTCTCTGCGTCTCCTCCTATGGCGACTAGTGCGGCCTCAAGTTGGGCCTTGCACTCTTGTAGCTCCTGGGACAATTGGGTATTCTTCTCCGTAAGATCCTGCACATCAAGTGATCCGTAAATCAGTTAATTTAACTACTTTAAGTCTCGGGGGCTACTGGCATATACAACGACTAAAATCCCTTACCCGTATGTATTTTACATACTGCTCCATGGCTCTGGTCAAACCATCTTGAGCGGCACAAAGGTGCGCATCTCCCGTGTTAAAGGCATTCAACGCCTCTGGGGAGAAACACGCGTCACGAAGAACTATCCGGCGGCGCCTGTGATTCATGGCGATCTCCACCTTAGACCAGGTGGCGGACAGCCTGTCGGCATCCTCCATTGGAGGAGCATCCGGCTCGCGCCTTGCGCTCGCCTCCCCCTCTGGACTAGGCGATGGAGCCTGGCTGGCGGAGGCTTGGTTGGCAACTTCTCCGGGCACAGTCCGGCGAGCACTCTTTCTTCTGAAAAAGTTATGAGCATCAAATATACCTCACAGGGGTCCTTTCTTTAAAAACGGTGGAGTGCCATACCCTTGCGGCGGCGTTTCAATTCGCACCGCACCCCTCTTCCTCCTGCTGGGGCGAACTGACCCTGGTTGGTCAGTCGCCGCGGGATCAGCTTCCCGCCTTGAAGGCACCTCTTGCAAGACACCGTTGTTATGCGGTGGTCAGAAATAAGCACGGACGAAGTAATGGTGTCAGGGCTCCGGTCATAGTTACCTGGGAAGCCGGAGATAAACCGGGGTAGTCAGCCGTAATGGCGACTAGAGCAGTGTCCATGCTAAGCTGGTGGAACACCCCATCAATCAGCTCCACCTTTATGTACTAATCCTCTTCGGAGGCCGGATCAAGGGATCTTCCCGTATCCTCGGGTTGTGGAGCCGGACTGTGTATGCCTTCCACATCCCGGCGCAGTTCTTGCGTCAAAATCATAGAGTAAGGCACTTAACTTTGAAAGCAAGGATCGGATGAGTAAAACATCCTCTTACCCAGCTCCAAGGGTTATTCATGGAAAACCCATTCAATGGGCTCGTTTGGAGGAAGTCCTCTTTCTCCCCCTTGTACAAGCCGGACAGGATCTTCACCAGATCTGCTGCCGATTCCGGCCCCTTGCAGCCATGACGGGTGGCATCATTATCCCCGTTGAAATCCCACATGGGGTGGCCCCTATATTGGAGTGGTTGCACCCCTCGCATAATGCACGTGGCCATGACTGCAATCATGGTCAATCCGGAATGAGCCAGCAACCTTATCCGGCCCATCAGATAACGGACGCTCCTGTCATCCTCCTGTTGAGGGCTCCGCGGGCGCCAACTCCGGCGTTTCTTCGGAGGAGCATTGCTGAACTCCGGGAGGCCAATCCGAACTGGGTCTGGCAGTGGAGCATCTTCCACATAAAACTATTCCGAGGGCCAGTCTTCGGACGCCTTCTTTGGGGTTCCGGATAGATATCCAGTCCCGGTGATGCGCCATATTTCGGCTCCGCCCACTTGATATATCGACCCCTTGTGAGAACGGGGTACGAGGCAAAACAGTCTTTTCCATAGTGCGAAATGGGGCTCGATGCCCAGGAACAGCTCGCAAAGAGCTACGAAGCCCGCAATGTGCAGAATGGAGGCGGGCGTGAGGTGATGAAGCTAGAGTCCGTAGAACTCCAGAAGCCCCCGGAGAAACGGATGTATGGGAAATCCAAGCCCCCTTATTAGATAAGGGATGAAACACACCCTCTCTCCTTTGGAGGGACTGGGGGTGTTCTCCGCCTGCTTTCCACCTTTGTAGGTGGCCAGCCCGGCTAGAACCGGGACCATAAAGGCCAGAGGAAGGTATCCCTCCGCTTGGAGCGTCACCAGCTTGTTGTGCGGGACTGAACATCTCCCCTAGTCTCCTGGCTGAGGGCTGGGAGCGCGAGAGGAGGATCCGCATCGACGGTCCATGACGGAGTGGATTTTTGGTCAGAGGCGCTCCGATGAGTACTCACGGAAGGAGGATGGTGTGATTTGGATCTGGATTCCTGCCTCTCTTATAGGCAGCTTATTCGCGCAGCTAGGGGGTGAAATGTAAAAATACCCTGGCCTTTTGCATTCGTGCGACATGTGGAAGAGGCCATTATTGGGCGTAGAAGCCAAGGATCACAACATTTATAAGGAAGCCGGACACTATTCGGCAAACATATGGAATTTGAAGGAGAACCCGCCTTCGATGGAGGGGGCGTGGCAACGGCCGCGGTTGGATTACCCACGTCCGTATTGATGGGAATCCCGGAATAAGGGGAACACGATCTCTACTTCGACAAGACGCGCCAAGCAAACCGCTTCGCTAAACGCGCTGAGGCGGTATAATAAAAACGATTCAAGTAAAGGCTTGGTAGTGGTGTGACGTCACGCCAGAAAATACGTCAGCAGATTGAACTTGTGTAAATATTATTCTCTCTACGGTGGTACGTGGAATTTATTTTGCAGAGCCGGACACTATCCTGGTGTTCACAATCTTCTATGAATTATTCGGAGGAGGAACCCGCCTTGCAATGCCGAAGACAATATGCGCGCCGGACTTGTCGTCATTGAAGCCTGGTTCAGGGGCTACTGAGGGAGTCCTGGACTAGGGGGTGTCCGGATAGCCGGACTATCATTGTCGGCCGGACTCCAAGACTATGAAAATACAAGATTGAAGACTTCGTCCCGTGTCCGGATGGGACTTCCCTTGGCGTGGAAGTCAAGCTTGGCAATACGGATATGTAGATCTCCTACCATTGTAACCGACTCTGTGTAACCCTAGCCCTCTCCGGTGTCTATATAAACCGGAGGGTTTTAGTCCATAGGATGAACAACAATCATACCATAGGCTAGCTTCTAGGGTTTAGCCTCCTTGATCTCGTGGTAGATCCACTCTTGTACTACCCATATCATCAATATTTATCAAGCAGGAGTAGGGTTTTACCTCCATCAAGAGGGCCCGAACCTGGGTAAAAACATCGTGTCCCTTGTCTCCTGTTACCATCCACCTAGACGCACAATTCGGGTCCACCTACCCGAGATTCGCCGATTTTGACACCGACACCAGCATATTCCATGTGCTGACCCGTTTTCGGGCTGCAACATTTCATGTTGCAGACTTTTTCAAACGACGAGTAAGGTGCTTTTAGGTCGTGGTTCTATACTCAGTGATGCCGTTGGAGTTGATGGACTCGCTTATCTTCCAAGCCTTCCATTGTTATCGTATTTTAGATGGCCTTAAGCCATATTTATTTCAATAAGTTCTCTTTTGAGACATTCGATGTAATAAGTGTGTGATTGCTACTCTGTTATAAATCTTCCAAGTACTGTGTGGTATCAGCATTACTGATCCAGGGATGACACTGAGCACAAAGATCAGACTGTTTGAGGTCTGGTCGCTACAATAGTGGGTTCAATGCTATTTAAAGTCTTGACCTCTCCAATCCCACTTTTACCAAATTTAGCATCAGGATCTAAAAACTCCGAATCACTGGGACGCCTTTTAACTAAAGTTGACTCATCTCCAGTCCCATCCTTACTAAGATTCATATTGCAAAACAAAGATATAATAGGGGACACATCAATAACTTTAAGATCTTCATCATTACTTTCATGGACACTAGAAGAACACGCCTTTATAAAGCAATCTTTCTTAGCACGCAATCTAGCGGTTCTTTCTTTGCACTCATCAATGGAAATTCTCATAGCTTTGAGAGACTCATTGAGATCATGCTTAGGAGGAGTAGATCTAAGTTTCAAAGAATCAACATCAAGCGAGAGTCTATCAACATTCCTAGCCAAATCATCAACTTTGAGCAATTTTTCTTCAAGCAAGGCATTTAAATTATTTTGAGAGATCATAAATTCTTTCACATTATTCTCAAAATCAGAGGGCATATTATTAAAATTACCATAAGAATTATTGTAGGAATTTCCATAATTATTAGAGGAATTATTAGGGAACGGTCTAGGATTAAAGTTTCCTCTATAAGCATTGATTCCAAAGCTATTCCGAACAACAAAAATTCACATCCATATATTAATTATTATTATCAATCAAAGTAGAAAAAGGGATATCATTGGGATCAAGAGGAGCACTCTTAGTAACAAACAATTTCATAAGTTCATCCATCTTTCCACTCAAAACATTTATTTTTTCTATAACATGCACTTTTTTACTAGTAGATCTTTCGGTGTGCCATTGAGAATAATTAGCCATAATATTATCAAGGAGTTTTGTAGCTTCTCCTAAGGTGATTTCCATCAACGTGCCTCCCGCGACCAAATCTAAAAGATTTCTAGAAGCAAAATTCAATCCGGCATAAAAAATTTGTATGATCATCCATAAAGTCAAACCATGAGTAGGGCAATTGCGAATCATCAATTTCGTTTTTTCCCAAGATTGGGCAACGTGCTCATGATCAAGTTGTTTAAAATTCATAATATCGTTCCTAAGAGTGATGATCTTAGCGGGAGGAAAATACTTAGAGATAAAAGCATCTTTGCACTTATTCCATGAATGAATACTATTCTTAGGCAAAGACGAAAACCAAACTTTAGAACGTTCTCTAAGTGAAAATGGAAATAACTTCAATTTAACAATATCATTATCCATATCTTTCTTCTTTTGCATCTCACACAAATCAACAAAGTTGTTTAGATGGGTAGCGGCATCTTCACTAGGAAGGCCGGCGAATTGATCTTTCATAACAAGATTCAGCAAAGCAGTATTGATTTCACAAGACTCAACATCATTAAGAGGAGCAATCGGAGTACTAAGGAAATCATTATTATTGGTATTGGAGAAATCACACAATTTGGTATTATCTTGCACCATGGCGACAAGTAATCCAACACACGAGCAAACAAAAAGGCAAGCGAAAGAGAGGGCGAATATACATGATCATGTATATAGGCATCACGCCCGTGACAAGTAGACCGACTCCTGCCTGCATCTACTACTATTACTCCACACATCGACCGCTATCCAGCATGCATCTAGAGTATTAAGTTTATGAAGAACAAAATAACACATTAACAAAGATGACATGATGTAGAGGGATAAACTCATGCAATATGATATAAACCCCATCTTTTTATCCTCGATGACAACAATACAATACGTGCGTTGCTGCCCATGCTGTTAGTAGGAAAGGACACCGCAAGATTGAACCCAAAGCTAAGCACTTCTCCCATTGCAAGAAAGATCAATCTAGTAGGCCAAACCAAACTGATAATTCAAAGAGACTTGCAAAGATAACTTAATCACACATAAAAGAATTCAGAGGAGATTCAAATATTTCTCATAGATAAACTTGATCATAAACCCACAATTCATCGGATCTCGACAAACACACCGCAAAACGAGTTACATAGAATAGATCTCCAAGAAGATCAAGGAGAACATGGTATTGAGATCCAAAAAGTGAGAACAAGCCATCTAGCTAATAACTATGGACCCGAAGGTCTGTGGTAAACTACTCACAACTCATCGGAGAGGCTATGGTGTTGATGTAGAAGCCCTCCGTGGTCGATTCCCCCTCCGGCGGAGCGCCGGCGAAGGCTCCAAGATGGGATCTCACGGATACAGAAGGTTATGGGTGGTGGAAATAGTTTTTCGTGGTCGCCTCTGATGTTCCCGGGTACGTGGGTATATATAGGAGGAAGAAGTAGGTCGGTGGACACCCGAGGGGCCCACGAGATAGGGGGGGGGGGCGCCCAGTAGGGGGGGGGCGCCCTCCACCCTCGTGTCCGCCTCGATTGCTTCTTGACTTGCACTCCAAGTCCTATGGATCACGTTCATTCCAAAAATCACGCTCCCAAAGGTTTCATTCCATTTGGAATCCGTTTGATATTCCTTTTCTTCGAAATACTAAAATAGGCAAAAAACAGCAATACGGGCTAGGCCTCTGGTTAGTAGGTTAGTCCTAAAAATGATATAAATGTGTAAAGTAAAGCCCATAAACATCCAAAATGAGTAATATAATAGCATGGAACAATCAAAAATTATAGATACGTTGGAGACGTATCAATCACCACGTCGAATACACTAAATACAAATCCGGCTAGGCCAAATACAACCGACCAGACTCATTTGAACTACGTTGTGATGTAGCCCGACATAGAGACGCCGCACACCTCCTATGCTTCAGTGACGAAGTAATGGATCATGAGTTCCCAGAAGGGTTTAAACCCGTGAACATCGAATCGTATGATGGGACAACAGACCCCGCGGTATGGATTGAAGATTTCCTTCTCCACATTCACATGGCCCGTGGCGATGACCTACATGCCATCAAGTACCAACCACTAAAACTCAAGGGACCGGCTCGTCATTGGCTGAATAGTTTGTCGGCAAACTCCATTAGAAGTTGGGAGAACCTGGAAGACACGTTCCTGGATAACTTCCAAGGCACTTATGTGCGACCACCGAATGCTGATGATTTAAGTCACATTAACTAACAACCCAAAGAGTCAGCCAGGAAATTCTGGACTCGGTTCCTAACTAAAAAGAACCAAATTGTCGATTGTCCGGATGCCGAAGCCCTAGCGGACTTTAAGCATAACATCCGCGACGAGTGGCTTGCCCGACACCTCGGCCAAGAGAAGCCGAAGTCCATTGCAGCCCTCATGACACTCATGACCCGCTTTTGTGCGGGCGAGGATAGATGGTTGGCTCGCAGCAACAGCACATCTAGAAATCCTGGCACCTCAGATGCCAGAGACAGCAACGGCAAGCCCTGACGCAATAGACACAAGCGTCACAACCATGGCGATAACGCCGAAGACACGGCCGTAATGCCGGATTCAATGGCTCTAAGTCCAGTCAGCGGAAAAAGCCATTCAAAAGAAACAATCCGGGCCCGTACAGTCTGGACCGTATACTCGATCGCTCATGTCAAATTCACGGCACCCCCGATAAACCAGCGAACCACACCAACAGAGAACGTTGGGTGTTCAAACAGGCCGGCAAGTTGAATGCCGAAAACAAGGAAAAGGGGCTGCATAGCGATGACGACGAGGAGCCCGGGTCGCCGAACACAGGAGGACAGAAGAAATTTCCTCCCCAAGTGAAAACGGTAAACATGATATACGCCACCCATATCCCCAAGCGGGAACGGAAGGGCGTACTAAGGGACGTCTATGCGATGGAGCCAGTTACCCCAAAGTTCAACCCATGGTCTTCTTGTCCGATCACCTTTGATCGCAGGGACCATCCGACCAGCATCCGTCATGGAGGTTCGACCGCACTGGTCCTTGACCCTATCATCGACGGATTCCACCTCACACGAGTCCTCATGGACGGTGGCAACAGCCTGAACCTGCTCTATTAGGATACAATGCGCAAAATGGGCATCGATCCCTCAAGGATCAAACCCACCAAAACCACCTTCAAAGGTGTTATACCAGGTGTAGAGGCCCGTTGCACGGGCTCAATTACACTGGAAGTAGTCTTCGGATCTCTGGACAACTTCCGAAGCGAGGAGTTAATCTTCGATATCGTCCCCTTCCGAAGTGGCTACCATGCACTGCTCGGACGAATCGCATTTGCCAGATTCAATGCGGTGCTGCACTATGCTTACCTCAAGCTCAAGATGCCCAGACCTCGTGGAGTTATAACAGTCAATGGAAACATAGAGCGATCCCTCCGTACGGAGGAGCACACGGCGGCCCTCGCAGCAGAAGTACAGAGCAGCCTTCTTAGGCAGACCTCTAATTCGGCTATAAAGCCTCCGGACACAGTTAAGCGGGTCCAAAGTACTCTGCAACAGGATCGGCTGGCACGTCTAGAGCTCGCCTAGCTATTCGGCCTCCGTCCTAGTCCCAGTCAAGCGCTAAAATTCATGCCGCGCATGCATAATTAAGCACTTAACATACCATGGGCATAGGCGGAGGCACAGCTACAATGCGGCCCACAATGCGGCTCAACTGCCCTAGGACCCGTATACCTTCACCCTTTTCTTTCTTTCAGGTCCCTATTGACTGAGACTCTTCCGATAGCCTGACTATCGACCCATCACGGGACGGAAACACCAAGGAGGCAAGGAGCTTTGGTGTACAAGGGAATCCCTAGGTGGTCTCTGATAACGATCGTTATACCTGTTTTACATACCCACACGCAGCTCGTTCTTGGTTAGGACATGTCAAATAGTCCTATTATGGCACTACTTGTATACATACGCCTTGACGTATTATTCAAACAATAATGGAAAATAATGTACAGCGTCAGCTTATTATTACATTTCTTTATCCTTTTCCTTTATTGCTTATATATTACAAATTGCACCCGTACATTTTGGTACATTCAGCTCGCCAAGGGCTTCAGTGTACCCCATAACACGGCAAGAAAAGTCCCAACACTTTCGATAGTGCGGCACCTCGAACTTATAGCATTATGTGCATCAGCTACGAATCATGTCTTGGGTCAATAGTTGGGTTTGCCCGGCTCCCATGTTTTGCTTCCTTACGTTCCGCTACATCGGCTAAGGTGGCATAGGGAAAACTACTGCGATTGTGTCCCGGTTCTTTCGGACGAGCACCTCAGTAGAGAAAGCCGAAAACTGACTGCCATGATGCGGCGAGAGATGGTCGCTATTCGAGAGGTCTCAAATCCTTAAAGATTTTTTCCGCTTTGGGCGAGGAATCGGCCTTGTCCGATTTAGGCGTGTATAGCGCCCCAAGCTCGGCCTTCCAAATACCAGGGGATACACCAAAATTTAAAATTATAGAATTCTATGGCTAAGTGAGAGTGATAAAGTTGTATAGTCCGATTGCCTTGTTTGTTGCACTAAACACCTCCTTAAAGGACCAAAAATTTGGAGAAAGCGTGTTTAGATTTATCCCGAACACCCCGGTACTAGTTACATTGGGGCAGAAGCCGACGACTGGCCAACTCTCATATTTTATAAACAGCCGCACAGAAGGTAAAATTTTAAAGCAACAAGTGTTATATAGCGCAAATGAAATTGTTTTCATATTACGGGATCAAATGAGTACATTCATTCAAATATTACATCCTTAGCACATTGCTTCGCCACAAGGCGGGAGCCCTTCAGGACACTATCATAATACTTTTCGGGGTGGTGGTGCTCCTTGCCCTTTGGCGGCCCCTCCGTGACTAGCTTCTCCACATCCATCTTCGCCCAATGCACTTTCACGCGGGCGAAGGCCATGCACGCACCTTCAATGAAAAATGACCGCTTTATGACTTCAAGTCGCGGGCAGGCATTTACAAGCCGCTTCACGAGGCCGAAGTAGCTACTGGGCAAGGGCTCGGCAGGCCACAGCCGGACTATAAGGTCCTTCATGGCCAGTTCGGCCGCCTTGTGCAGTTCGACCAGTTGCTTCAGCTGGTCGCTCAAGGGCATCGGATGTTCGGTCCCAATATACTGAGACCAGAACAACTTCTCTGTCAAGCTCCCTTCTTTGGCTCGGTAGAACTCTGCGGCATCCAATATGCTGCGCGACAGATCTGCAAATGCTCCTGGAGAGCTCCAAATTCTGGTCAGTAAAAGGAAAGTCTCCTTCGCATGCTTGCTTTGCATAAGGAATTCCTTACCCACCGCTATCTTCTTGGCTGCCTCAATCTCCTGGATGGCCTTTTGGGCTTTTGGATCACAAGAATCCCTACTGCGGTTGCAGGGCGCGGGGTGGTGAGAAGAGTAGGATCAGTAGTCAGTACGAGCACGTGGGTCGTTTACCCAAGTTCGGTCCGCGAGGATGCGTAATACCCTAGTACTGCTTTGATGTGTATATCTGTGTTCTTGGAGTTCTTGAGCTAGTTACAATGAGCGTAACTTGTCCAAGGGTCCGAATCCCTCTCCTGGATGCCTTGGGCCTCCTTTTATAGGCAAGGGGATCGCCACAGTGGCACACAGGAGGTGGCATCGGGGTACTGTGGTTAAGCCTATCGCTAGCTATTACGGGACAAGACGCATTTAATGCACCTCTGATGTGTCCCCTTCACTTTACCACCGCTTCGCCCTCCCTTGACACGCGCCTGGGCCAGCGAGGCAGTCATCGCCATGTAGGCCGGCAGGCTGCTGAGGTGGCGCAGTGGTAGGGCCTTCACGAAGATTTGCATGCCACCACGTAGGCATGCACTGAGTTGGCCGAGAAGCCTCATGCCGACACGCAGGCGCCCGCCCAGCTGGTGGCTGACAGCTGCATGCAAGTGGTGGCAGAAGCTTGGCGGGTGCGGGCCTGGCTGTGGCCTCATGGACGTCCTTGGCAAGGGCCTTGCCGGGACCGCAGCAAGGGTCTTGCCGGGGCGTTGCGGTCGCCCCGGCAAGGATCTTGCCGATGGTCTTGTGGGTTTCCTCGGCAAGGATCTCGCTGAGGTTCGTCGTCTTCTAATCCTCTTCTGATTTGGAATATTTCTTCTCTTCACGAATATCTGCATGCCATCACGGAGGCGCCTCCCGAGCCCCGGTCCGAACGCGGTTGGTGACGCTGGAGAAACCGGGGCCCAAGGGTGGCACACCCTGCTAGCGTCAGGTAGGTTGCCCCAGCAAGGTCCGTGCCGGGGCCATGGAAGCCACCCCGGCAAGGGTCTTGCCAGGGGAAACCACTTTGTCTTCTTGCTCTTTATGCCTCTGTGTTGGCGTTGCTTTGACCGTCCCGCGACATTGATTCCCTATCTCTGCCCCGCTTGAGTGTGGACGTAGGTGTGGCTCTGACTGCCCGTACACAAGTAAGGGGTACAAAGGAGCGCCCCTACTTTAGTACACCGACAAGGTGTTTTAGTATAACTCTTACGAACCACGGCTGAAGCTTTAGCATGTTCCTTTACTCTAACATGAAAGGTGGTTTTTTAATATAAGTAGTAGGAACCACTGAATCAACATTATAAGTAATAGTTTCTTCTTCAACTTTAATAGGTTCTGCTACTTTCACTTAAATGGGAGGATGATATTTAAACCACTTATCCTTAGGAAGATCAAGATGAGTAGAAAATGATTCACAAAAAGGAGCTACTATCTCATAGTCAAATCCAAATTTAGTGCTGAATTCATGAAAAACATTCGTATCGATAAAAGATTTAACACAATCAAACTGAAGGTTTATACCTGACTCCTTACCTTCATCGAGTTCCCAATCTTTAGAGTTGCCTTTAATTCTTTCTAATAAATCCTATGTGAATTAAATAGTCTTCTTCATAAAAGAGCAAGTACAACAAGTATCAAGCATGAATTGATTATTACGAGAAAGTCGAGCATAAGAGTTCTGAATAATAATTTCTCTTGAGAGCTCATAATTGGGGCACTAATATAACATTGACTTAAGCCACCCCAAGCTTGAGCGATACTTTCTCCATCGTGAGGCCAAAAGTTATATATATATATATTTCTGATCACCATGAACCAGATGCATAGGATAAAACTTCTGATGAAATTCCAATTTCAATCGGTTGTAATTCCAAGCTCTAATATCATCACATAGCCTATACCATTTCAATGGTTTTCCCTTCAAAGATAAAGGGAAGACTTTCTTCTTGACTTCATCCTCGGGCAAACCTGCATGCTTAAATAATCCACAAACTTCATCCACATAGATTAGATGCATGTTAGGATGTAATGTTCCATCTCCTACATAAGGATTAGCTAGCAGTTTCTCTATGATACCCAAAGGAATTTCATAATAAATATTTTCAGTAGGTTTAGTAGGTTGAGGAGAAACTTCTAGCACTACCGTTTAGGGTGAAGATACCCCGAACAAGCCCCTCAAAGAATTATTTTCCATAGTGACAAGTGACAGCCAATTTCAGCATGTAATATAAATGTTTCCTTACCAAATTCCACTCAGCAAAGGCGCTTCACTCCTCGGAAACAACGCCAAAAAAGAGTCTTGATGACCCACAAGTATAAGGGTCTATCTAGTCCTTTACAAGGAGCAGAGGGAAATGACAAGCGGTTTTCCGTAAGGTATTATCTGCAAGCACTGAATTTAGCGGTAGCATATAGTTGTGTGATAAGATAATTCATAACGGATAACAAGTAACAAATGTAACTAAGGTGTAGCAAGGTGGACCAATCCTTTTTGTTGCAAATAATAATCCTGGACGAACTCTTATATAAAGCAAAGAGCTCCGGAGGACACATGGGAATTACTGTCAAGTTAGTTTTCATCATGCTCATATGATTCACGTTCGTTACTTTGATAATTTTATATGTGGGTGGACCGGCGCTTGGGTGTTGTCCTTACTTGGACAAGCCTCCCACTTATGATTAACCCCTCTTGCAAGCATCCGCAATTATGAAAGAATAATTAAGATAAATCAAACCATACATGAAATATTTGGATCCAAATCAGCCCCTTACGAAGCAACGCATAAACTAGGGTTTAAGCTTCTGTCACTGTAGCAACCCATCATCTACTTATTACTTCCCAATGCCTTCCCCTAGCCCCAAATCATGGTGAAGTGTCATGTAGTTGACATTCACATAACACCACTAGAGGAAAGACAACACACATCTCATCAAAATATCGAACAAATACCAAATTCACATGATTACTTATAACCAGACTTCTCCCATGTCCTCGGGAACAAACGTAACTACTCATAAAGCATATTCATGTTCATAATCAGAGGGGTATTGAATATCATTAAGTATCTGAACATATGATCTTCCACCGAATAAACCAACTAGCGTCAACTAAAAGGTGTAATAAACACTACTAGCAACCCACATGTACCAATTAGAGGTTTTGAGGCAAAGATCGGATAAAAGAGATGAACTAGGGTTTGAGAGGAGATGGTGCTAGTGAATATGTTGATGGAGATTGACCCCCTCTCTATGAGAGGATCATTGATGATGATGCTGGCTTCTATTTCCCCCTCTGGGAGGGAAGTTTCCTCGGCAGAACAACTCCGCTGGAGCCCAAGATTGCTTCTGCCCAGGTTCCGCCTCGAGAAGTCGGCGCTTCGTCCTAAAAGCTTCCTTCTGATTTTTTCCAGGTCAAAACCCTCCATATAGCAGAAGATAGGCAATGAAGACCTGCCAGGGGGGCCACAAGCCCTAGGAGCGCGCCTGATGACCCACATGTATATGTGGTCAATTGTAGCCTTTCCGATAAGTAAGAGTGTTGAACCCACTGAGAAGCAGAAGGATCATTGATGATGATGCTGGCTTCTATTTCCCCCTCTGGAAGGGAAGTTTCCTTGGCAGAACAACTCCGCTGGAGCCCAAGATTGCTGCAAGTGCTAAAATTGTAAGTAGCGGAGTGGTTTGATAGAAAGATAATTTGCAACAAGCAAGTAACAATAGTCGTACCAAAAGTGCAGCAAGGTAGACCAATCCTTTTGAGTCAAAGGACAAGCCAAAACGGTCTCTTATGATAAGCAAAGTGTTCTTGAGGATACACGGCAATTTCATCTAGTCACTTTCATCATGTTGGCTTAATTCGTGTTCGGTACTTTCATAATTTGATATGTGGGTGGACCAGTGCTTAGGTGTTGTTCTTACTTGAAAAAACCTCCTACTTATGATTAGCCCTCTCACAAGCATCCGCAACTACGAGAAAAGTATTAAGAATAAATTCTAACCATAGCATTAAACTTTTGGATCCAATCGGTCCCTTACGGAATAGCGCATAGACTGGGGTTTAAGCTTCTGTCACTCCCGCAACCCAACATCTAATAACTACTCCACAATGCATTCCCTTAGGCCCAAATATGGTGAAGTGTCATGTAGTCGACGTTCACATGACAACACTAAGAGAATGACAACATACATATCATCAAAATATCAAACACATATCAAGTTCACATGATTACTTGCAACATGATTTCTCCCATGACCTCAAGAATGAAAGTAACTACTCACAAATGATAATCATGCTCAAGACCAGAGGGGTATTAAATAGCATAACGGATCTGAACATAAAATCTTCCACCAAATAAACCATATAGTAATCAACTACAAGATGTAATCAACACTACTAGGTACCCACAAGCACCAATCTATAGTTTTGGTACAAAGATTAAACACAAGAGATGAACTAGGGTTTGAGTGGAGTTGGTGATGTTGAAGATGTTGATCAAGATAGCCCTCCCCAAGATGGGAGAGTTGTTGGTGATGATGATGACGATGATTTCCCCCTTGGGAGGGAAGTTCCGCCAACGGAATTTCTCCACCGGAGGGCAAAAGTGCTCCTACCCAAGATCCGCCTCGAGGTGGGGCAATTCATCCCGAAAGTCCTCCTCTGATGTTTTCTACGTCAAAATGACTTATATACCAGAAGATGGGTACCGGAGGTGGGCCGAGGAGGGCAGCACCCACCAGGGCGCGCCTGGGCCTCCTGGCGCACCCAGGTGGGTTGTGCCCACCTGGTGGCCCCCTCTGGTACTTATTTTCTCCAATAATTCTTAAATATTCCACAAAAAATCCTCGAGAAGTTTGAGTTGTGCAGAATAGGTAGCTTGACGTAGCTTTTTCAGGTCCAGATTTCCAGCTGCCAGAATTCTCCCCCTTTGTGCATACCTTGCATATTATGAGAGAAAAGGCATTAGAATTACTCCAAAAAGCATTATTATACAATAAGAAAACATAAATAACAGTAAGAAAACATGATGCAAAATGGACGTATCAACTCCCCCAAGCTTAGACCTCGCTTGTCCTTAAGCGAAAAGCGAAATCAAAAAACATGTACACATGCTTAGAGAGAGATGTGTCAATAAAAACAAAAATACGGACATAGAAGCATCATGTGACTTATTATAACAACAACAAGCTTTAACATAATACTTTTATCATAGACTTCTCATGAACAAGTGAGAATTCATCACATTGAAGTATAAAGCATAAATTCTATTGGAAACCAACAAACTATGTTCTTAGTCAACTTTGCAACTACAATTCATCATCTTTTCAGGAAGGGTCACATATTGGAGCCTTTAGGCAAGTCCACATACTCAACCATCATTTAGTCTTCTAGAATTGCTAACATTCACCGCGTACACAGGAGCAAAATGTTTCAACAGGACACATAGAAAGATAGGGGTTTATAGTTTCGCCTCCCAACGCACTCACCTCAAG
Organism: Triticum aestivum; assembly: GCF_018294505.1. Taxonomy (NCBI): domain Eukaryota; kingdom Viridiplantae; phylum Streptophyta; class Magnoliopsida; order Poales; family Poaceae; genus Triticum; species Triticum aestivum. Next base: position 246,255,350 of record NC_057801.1, read on the forward strand.
GGTGATGTCAAAAATAATAACTCATGCTACCCATATTCAACTGGATATATGTGCCTAGGTCTTTCCTCACCACATGATGCTTGCCAAAAGAGAAAAATAAAAGGAATAGAGAGAAAAACTTTGACTCTTGCATGAAAGTAAATACATGAAAGTAAAAGATAGGCCCTTCGGAGAGGGAAGTAGAGGTTTCCATGCGCCTTTTGTTTGTATGCTCAACCCCTTAGTGGAAGAGAATGTCACGTTATATTGCCCCTAGTGATGGCAACCTTTATTATGTAGTCTGTTGCTTTTATTCTTCACCATCACAAGTTCGTACAACGCTCAATTTTCCCTTACACTAAATGATCTCACACTTTTAGAGGCAATTTTATTGCCCTTTTTGCATCGATGAAAACTTACTTGAAGGATATTACTCAATCCATAGGTAGGTATGGTGGACTCTCAAACAAGATTTGGGTTTAAGGGTTTTGGATGCACAAGTAGTATCTGTACTTAGTGCGGAGTTTTTGGTTAGCAAAGATAGGGGCAAGCACCACATGTTGAAGGATCTATGTCAATATAACTTCTATGTGAATATTGACAAACATAAATCATTAAGTTCTCTTCCTTCTCCAACGTCAACAACTTTGGCATATAATATTTTGATGGGTTCTCCATGATAGTATATTTATATGTGAATCTTCTCTTCCCTTATTAATTCTTTCATGAGTTGGACCAATGCTATGTTTGTCAATCTACAATAAAATTTTCTACTTATACTTTTCCTTGTGTAATGTCATCACTTACCATAAGATTAACATATGATCCTTTTCTTTTATTTCCTTTCTTTTTATTGAAACAAGAGAGTAAAGAAGGCAAAACTCAAACTAAACTTTATTATATATCTCGCACACGATTACAAGGATTGATCACTAAGCAAACTCTTGAAAAGGAACTAAACTTTTATTCATCTAATAGAACTAGTATAATGCCCGTGTGTTGCCACGGGCTTTTGAAATATTTCTGTTGAGTTGTATAAACATAATGCAAGTTTAGGACCCGTTCGGTACGTCTCCACCAGCCAGCTTCAACGTCTCTGCATGTGGAGACGACCCGAACGCTTGTGCTCCTAGAAGTCAGATCCGCGGAGATACTCGCGACGCAGTGCGATTTGGTGAAGCAGCAGATTCCCAGCTCCAAGAAAAACAGAAGATGGAGATGAGAGAAATTACAGGTGATTTGCCATTCCGAAGTGAATCCTGAACGAACCGCTACGCGCGACTGACTCCTCCTTCCCGATCGAGCGGCCGCTCTGGCCCCACCCCCACTTGTGCGTGATAGGTTGGGCCCATGAACATGAGCTGGAGCGCCAGAGCTCAGCCGAAGGCTCCTGGCTAGCGCTGGCTCAAAGGAGAAACTGGTTGCGCTGGCTCCCAGAAGAAGCTGGCTAGCGCGGGAGCCAGGAAAACTTCCAAACAGGCCCTTAATTTCACATGTAGAGATAAGATGTCAGTATCTCGTCACCGGCATCACCGGCATCACCGGCATCGACTATTGCCAGTATCTCGTCATATGCAAGCCTCTGCTCAGGGTTTAGCGAGGACACTAAAGCAACGTCGTTCGCGTCTGGACTCCTCGGTGACTTCTCTGGCCTCACCTCTAGTAGTGTCATAGGTCTCGTCAATGTCTGGAAGAGGGAACAATGCTATGTCTTTGCCCGTGGACTGAAGCATGCCCCTAATGTCAAGCAACACCATCTGCTCCACTGCCTTTGAGCACGTGTGTGATCGGCGGTAGTCATCAGATATCACCTCTAGGTGCCTATGACATATACCGCGCACATCACCTGGCTAACAAAATATCATGATTGTTGCAAAGAGCCTCCTGAGTGAGGCTAGCATCGCGAACTCTGTTGACTCTGTAAGACACTCATCAAGTGTGTTGTTGGCCTCGATGAGGTCCAATCTCTCGGCAACCTCACGGAGGCTATCACATAGCACACCGTCTACGGTTCGCAGGTCCTCGAAGGATGTCTTGCCTGGTACGTGGTTGAGCAGCACTCGTAGAAAGTACCGCTCCCACTCTGCTGGATGCGGTGACACGATTCAACCTACTTGGTGTTGCTTTTCTCTTGGCCTCCAGTACTTCTGTCTTTGCCATGTGAAACTTCCTCGGAAGTCCATGTATAGGATATCCCGAGCCCACTCGTGCTTCTGATTAGCGAGGAAATACTCAATCAGCATTGAATTAGATGCATTATCACGGGCGACGACATCGGTTAGGTCCTCTTGCGCTTTGAATGTCACACTATACATATTAGGGTGATGAACCGACAATTGTAGGACCGATGGGAAACTCTCAGAAAGGTTCAAGCCGAATATCCTGCACATCGCGTCTGGTGGAGCAACCCATCTCGCATCAATGTACCTTTTAATCTCGTATACAACCCCATTGCTGTCAGGCTGGTCGATTCTGATGGAAGCTCGATCATGGCCCTTGTATACATATTTGTAAAGGTATTGACGGCCGTGATGCTGGAGCACACCTCAACATTAATGTGGCAGTTGAACATCCACAACAGATAAGGGTTGTAAGGCACCACCCATCTGTTATCTAGCAGATGACGGTGGACCTTAGCCCTACGACCATCATACCGCTGTTGATAGACCAGGTATGAATCCTTCCCCTGTAAGGTGTTCTGGTTGAACGGCCGTGGGTACCTGCTCTTGCACTTCAAGTCTTGCATGCACACATTTTGGGGATTTAGATTACCGCATGGGTCGTGCATCATATGCTTCACGACCATGGCATAGAGCTCTGGATACTTATGCTTGTCCGGGAGCTCTGCAGATATGAGGCGGTCATACTGCTCTGGCACCACAAGTTTATAATTTGAAGTGTGCATGGGGAAGGCCCCTCTTCTGGAACTCGACGACATACACATGCGCTACCACAACACCCAGGATGTGCTTCTTGAACAACATCTCTTTCATGGTCTCCAGCTTGGCCCTGAACATGCGTGCGACAAGATCTGGTCAGTCCTGGGGTGTCTGGCCAGGAAGCAACTCATTCAGTATCTCCTCCCAGCTAGGGTTGCATGTCATAGTCAAAAAGATGTCAAGCTTCCCATACGTCTGCACCAATGCCATGGCGTCCATATGCCTCTGCTTCATGTCTCGTTCGCACCCCTGATGTGTCCCTGGGAGCACGATCCTCTTGCCAACAACGCTCGCTTGTATTTCCCCAACTGTGATGCTATCCACAAGGCCTTGGTATAGATTGACACGTATCTGCGTCTGGTGGTCCCTGATCCACTTCAGCCTACAACCCTCAATCTTGATGAACATGTCGACACCCCACTGCTGGAACAGGCGTGCTCCATGAAGTATGGGGTTGAATATCGTAGGGCGCGTCTGTAGCCGGTAACAATAGTAGTCCCTAACAGAGACACACAATCGGTTGTTCCCCTCTATGGAAAGATGTGAAAGAAGAAGGTTAGGTACCATTCGGGAAGGATAGACAATGTTTTTTTGCATATAAGCATACCAAACAGGCGAACGTGAATTGTTACCGTGGCTTCCTCTTGGTTGTTGTGCAAGTTCCCAAGGGACATTGTGCTTAGGGATATTTGGATGCCAACCAAGCTCCCCCCTTGTGAAAAAGAGGGGATACGACAGCGGGTCATAGCAGCTTTCTGTGGCATGTATACTATGCTTCTCATTGTTGTCACCATAGAGTGTAATGCTGCGGTTGAACCTGTTTGCTAGATCACTTCCCTCGACCCAAATCCCAGCCACCTCAGATGACACCGGTCTGTTATATCTCTGTTAGTCTAGCTTCTGGTCAATGTTGAGGTCTATCCGGTACTCCTCGAGGTTTTCCTTGTGGGCACCCAAACTCCTAAACTGTTGGGAGTTTCCTCCGGTCCAGCCAGCCCAATCTCCCTGTTCCGACAGCAGAAGCCGTCAGTCTCGTACTGGAACTTCTTGGCCTTGCAATGGTGACAGTTTGCCGCGTGCTTCAAGATGTGCGTGCTATCTGGGATGTTCGAGTACACATAGTCCAAAGGATCAAGCTCGACAGATCCCGTGTTCGAGGAGTCTACGGGCTCATTGACGTCCGTGCTTTCAGCGTCGGATCCTGCAAGCATTGTCGAGACATAATATGTCACGATAGGATGCAAAACATAAATCAATAGTATAGAAGGATGAGCAGCGAAAGACGCCTCAGAGTACCTTCACCGGCAAATAGGTAGTACTCATCATCCATGGGATCACCGGAGAGTCCATTTTCGTCCATGATGCCGCTAAGGAAGGCCTCCATGTCAGCTGCAACATTGTTGAGCCGGTAAGTAATGGTTTAGTGCGAGAGGTCACCAGGTGGGGAGTAAAGATGAGAGGGTTACCATCGGTCCCGATGGTGTAAGATGGCGTGCTTGATGGAGGGGAGGAAGCCGGTGAAGCAGCTCTTGTGGGCTGTGTTTCTGAGCTTGTTGCTGCTGTGTTCACATCTAAGGTACTTGGGTGTGGAGACCTTCGCTTAGCTGGAAAGCTTGCATTACGACAATCTAGCAATGCTGACCTCGCACCTTCAGCTATGCTTTTGCTGTGTGCTCTTCGTTTTGTGGCACTCCCTTGAATGTTCTTTACCGACATACCTCGTTTGTGAGCTCGCTTGCGAGCCCTACGCTGTGCTCTGGTCTCCTGCCTCTGCTCATGGGCTTGATTCTAGTTGTTGTGTATTTGCTAATCATTAGTTTGCTCAGAGGCATTTATGAGGTTGCTGTGGGCCTCATTATCGTCCAGGGTACGACTAAGGTACTCGCCTGCACGATTGGTGAGCCGGTAAATACTGGTTCAACACACATGGATATAACAAGTAGAGTAAAGTTGGGAGGATTTCCATCTGATTTGTAGCTGTAACCAGCCTTACTCGCTAACCGGGGGGGGGGGGAGGAGCTGAGGCAGCAGGGTCTCCGACAGCCCATGCATGAGTGCTCGACATTAGGTCGGGCGTAGCTAAGGTAGCTGCATATGAGCGTGGCATTGCAATGGATTCATCGCAAGGGATTTCGCGCCTAGCTGCGAGTATTGCATTGCGTTGTGCTAGCATCTTCTGCTTCTCCTTGGGTGGTATGTTGTGCACACGTGCTCTTCGGCGGGCATTTGTCTCTTGCTTCTCCTCGTCCGACATATTTTGGTAGGACGCCCTTCTGCAGCTGTTCCTCTCTTGCTTGTCCTCGACCGGCATATTTTGGTAGGACGCCCTTTTGCAGCTGTTCCTCTCTTGCTTGTCCTCGACTGGCATATTTTGGCAGGACGCCCTTCTGCAGCTGTTCCTCTCTTGTCTGTCCTCGATCGGCATATTTTAGTACGACACCCTTCTGCAGCTGTTCTTGTGTTGCTTCTCCTCGACCATCATACAGTGGTAGGCCGCCCTTCTTAGGGTGTTACTTTGTTGCTTCTCTTGTGGTGTCATCCGTTGCCTGGCTTCTATTTGACGGGCATTTCTCTCCTCGTCTGTTTTCTTCTTCCTAGCTGCTCTGCGGCGTGCATTGATTTTCTCCTTCTCTTGAGGGGTTAATCTATCCCGCCGTGCCATGTATTGTTCTCGCCTTTTCTGTTTTTTGTCCGATGTAATGATTTCATTTGAAGCAATGTGTTCAGGACCAGTGTGTGAGGTGTGGAGTCCAACCAATATATCTGAACCAATATTATGCTGAATGCTGTTGTGTGTTCCATGAAGTGATACACGGTGATCATAGTAAGTGGCTTCACGAGAATGATTTTCTGAAGAACCATTTTATGTGGATCACTTTGTTAACAAATGTATGAATGCACAATCTGAAAAAATGTCATGTGTAAGGTTGATACCGATTGAGGTTTGCACATGCTGTACTGGGTGGAAGGCTGTGAGATTGCCGGCTATGGGAACCATCATAGGCACTTGTGTGCGCACATTGTCATCATCATCGGAAGACGAAACACTGTAGTTAGTGGTGTCCGTTTGTTCGTGTATGAAGAAACCAGATGGTGGCCGGGATGTAGTGGTGGGTTGTGATCTTCGTCTCCTCTCATAATCAACAACTGATAAGATTAATGTAGGCTAAGTTATGAAAGCTTATTGAAGACCTTATGTCCAGACATGTGATTGGCATACACATACCTCTTTTCCCTTTATCATAGAGATCCCCTCTGTCCTGTGACATTTCTGTGTCCTGTAGAAGCTTTATGTGCCCTGTAGAAGCTTTATGTTCTTATTACCTGCTTTCTTTTGCATTTCCAAAATGATTAGACGGTTACTGGAATTGCTGTCATTTATTTGCATTGGGTGTACTTGCTGCAAAGACATCAGAGATAACATGGTGCAAGTGAAGCATTTTAATTCCCAGAACTTGATGAGCCTATTCTTCCTTGATAGTAGAGATTGAGTTAGCTGGCACATAGACTAAAAGGTTTTGTCCTTAAAGGTTCAGTGTTCAGTCCTTAAAGGTTCAGTTTAGTATGTGTCTGATGTAGGTACTTTGCTGAGATATCATGAATGCATTTATATGTAGGAAACAGTTGAGGAGGACAAACAAACCTAGGGAACTGTGATGTAGCTGCAGCGTCGGGAGATGGGGTGCAGCGACAGCCCCGGCATCGGGAGATGGGTTGCAGCGATAGCCCGGCGTCGGGAGATGGGGTGCAGCGACAGCTTGCGCACGGAGGTTGTCGTTCGGGCGCAGAGGTGGCTGGTTCGGACGACCGCGAGGTTGCTCGTTTCGGTGACAACAGAGGTTGCAGCTCGTACAGCTGGCGCCTGCCGCGAGAACGACGTGGCTGGAGAACGAGAGGAAGAACCGGTGTTTCTCTCCCCGACGACGTGTGTTTGCGGCTTGATGGAGCTCGTACGTGTTTTTTTTGGGTTGTCATGGACGTGGTTTTTTTTTGTTTTTGGTCAATGGACCTCGCTCATGGAGTTCGTGGATTGAGTCCTAACTGTTTCTTTGGCTGGTGCATGATCGTGGTTCTCGCGCTGTAGTAGTTTTGGTTTTGGTTCCTGGATGTCGTTCGTGGGCTGGATTGGCGATGGATCTCATTTGTGGGCCGAGTTAGGGAGGGCTTGGGAAGGTAAGATTTGAGGCCGGTGCGATCGTGGCCTCCTTGCTCAGGGATGGCGTACGTGGAGGGGGCTAGCGTACATGGGTAGGAGGTCGAACCATCAGCACGACAACTACGACTGCAGATCCGCCTTTAATAGTAGAGAAAAGATAACCATAGATCAAACTAAGAAAGTGAAGGCAAAAGATAGTGGAGATGATACAATATCGGGGCACCTCCCCCAAGTTTGATGAAAGCCAAGGGGAGTGCCCATACCCAATACTCAATTTTCTTTTGGTGGTGAAGAAGAAGGTGGGTGATGAAGTAGAAGCGATCCGTTCCAATATATCTCTGAGGGTATCTCTTAAGTTGTGAATCTCTCGAAGAGCTTGATGAAGCAGATCAGTGTTCTTCTCTACTTCAACCATGATATGTTTATTTTCGGGACCCCGAGAGTTTGTCCCTGCATCACTTTCTCTTGGACGAGATATGTCCCAATTGGATGGTATATGCACACGAGGAGTGTTTTCGAACCCATAATTATTTATCAAATTGTGAAAATTGTTTTGATGTAACCTATGTAGAGGCCTCCTTGTAGGGAGTTCTTCCTGATCTTTTGTCCTTCTTGATTGTTTAGGCACCTCATGGCTTGATGGGGGTTAGGATGAGTGGAGATGCTAGCCAGAGTCCCTCTCTCAAAGGCAGGAGGGTGAATTCCGAACGAGCCCCCCTCATCTTCCTCCATAACGATCTCTTCAAATTCCTCTTGCTTGGATTCTCCCTGAAGCAACCAAGCTTCACCTTCTTCACAGTTGGAGGAGGGAGAAGACATGATGCCTGGCTCAACAGATCTGACAGAAAACAGCAAGAAAATAAAACATGAGATTTCTTCGCGATACGGAGGTCAACATGTTCGGGAGGTATATAAAGATTTTTTTTATCTTGGGGAACAAGCTGAACGGAAGAAAAATGGGGTCCGGAAAGTACTCGAGGTGGGCACAACCCACCTAGGCACGCCAGGCATGCCTGGCGCGCACTGGTGTATCGTGCCCACCAGGGTCACTTTCCTGGAAGTTTCTTATTTTCCTAATTTTCTAAATATTCCAAAACTGACAAAAATATTTTTGCAGATTTTTTGGAGTCTGTTTACTTACCGTATCACGTACCTCCCTTTTTCACGATTCTGGAATGTTCTGGAAGGTTCCTTTATGTGTTCTTCTGGTGTCAAATTTGGATAATATTGCTTTCAACATTAATTGGCGTGCCTGAGATATAATGTTTTATTCATTACCCATTGACAACCTTCAGGTTAGTACCTTCGGCATTATTTATTTTGATAGCTCTGGATCGATAGACCTCCTCGATGACATAGGGTCTTTCCATTTGGAGAGGAGTTTTTCTGCAATGAATCTAAAACGAGAGTTGTACAAAAGAATATATTCTCCAACTTTGAACTCACGCTTTTGGATTCTTTTCACATGCCATCTTTTAACCTTTTCTTTGTATAACTTTGCATTTTCATAAGCCTGGGTTCTCCACTCATCTAATGAGCTAATATCAAATAACCTCTTTTCACGAGCAAGTTTGAAATCAGAATTGAGTTCTTTAATTGCCCAAAATGCTTTATGTTCTAACACCAGAGGCAAATGACAAGCTTTTCCATAAACCATTTTATATGGAGACATACCCATAGGATTTTTATATGTTGTTCTATAAGGCCAAAGTGCATCATCTAATTTCTTAGACTAATTATTTCGGGACCTATTGACAAACTTTTTTAAGATTAGTTTTATTTCTCTATTGATGTCGGTGTCAAAACCGGCGGATCTCGGGTAGGGGGTCCCGAACTATGCGTCTAAGGCTAATGGTAACAGGAGGCGGGGGACACAATGTTTACCTAGGTTCGGGCCCTCTCTACAGAGGTAATACCCTAGTTCCTGCTTGATTGATCTTGATAAATATGAGTATTACAAGGTTGATCTACCACGAGATCGTAATGGCTAAACCCTAGAAGTCTAGCCTATGATTATGATTGTTGTGTCTCTACGGACTAAACCCTCTAGTTTATATAGACACTTGAGGGGGCTAGGGTTACACAAAGTCGGTTATAGAGAATGGAATCTATGTATCGGAATCACCAAGCTTGCCATCCACACAAAGGAGAGTCCCATATGGACACGGGAAGAAGTCTTCTATCTTGTATCTTCATAGCCGAATAGTCCGGCCCATGTATATAGTCCGGCTGTCCGAGGACCCCCTAATCCAGGACTCCCTCAGTAGCCCCTGAACTAGGCTTCAATGATGATGAGTCCGGCGCGCAGATTGTCTTTGACATTGCAAGGTGGGTTCCATCTCCGAATGTCCCAAAATCGTCTCCGAACTAAAATAGTGTTCGGCTCTGCAAAACAAATCCCACACACAACCGTAGAGTGTATAATGTTTTCATGAGTCCAATCCACTGACAATTTTTGTAGCATGACATTACGTAATCACCCAGCCATTATTTTGAATCATTTTCTAGCCTGCGACTCCATGTTTTGAGAGGCGGTTGAGGGAGTCCTGGACTAAGGGGTCCTCGGACAGCCGGACTATATACTTGGGCCAGACTATTGCACTACAAGAAAAATACACTTCCATGATGATACGTGTTTGTCATAGTAGTTCGCGTTTTTTCATGCATCTACATCCATGACGATTTTATGACAAAATCAAGATAGTCATACCTGTGCGGTCGTACCAGTGTTCCATGACATTACCAAAATTATAATCACGGAAGTGTCCACTTCCATGACGATAAATCACGTGTCACAGAAGTGCTTTCGTCAAGGGTGACCGACACGTGGCATCCACCATAACGAAACGCCGTTAATATATTGGGTCGGGTTTTGGATCCGATAACCCGTTAACAACCCCGACCAATGGGGATTTTCCACGTGTAAAATCATCATTGGCTGGAGCAAACACGTGTCAGGTCCGTGTTGGCATAGGTGTCACTCATCCAATGGGCGAGACGCGCCTATGATATGTTGACACGTGGACCGGCCCATCAAGTTTAAATGGGCCGGCCCAACTAAAAGCCCAGAAGATTTTACGGACCATAATGGGCTGGCCCAGCTAAAGGCCCACGAGATTTTGCGGACCATAATGGGATGGCCCACCTAAAGGCCCACAAGATTTTGCGGGCCATAATGGGCTGGCCCAGGTAAATGCCCACAAGATTTTTGTGTGCCATAATGGGCCGGCCCAGGTAAAGGCCCACAAAATTCTTTCGGGCCATAATTGGCCGGCCCAGCTAAAGGCCCACGAGATTTCGCCGACATTAATGGGCCGGCCCAGCTATAGGCCCACAGGATTTTGAGGACCCTAGTAGGCCGGCCCATTAACTGGTTGCCATGTTTTGGGCCAAATGCTGGCCCATATTTGATTCGGTCCATTAATGGCCTGCCACGTTCCAGGCCTAATAATGGCCCATATGAGATACGACCCGTTAAAAGCCTACCACGTTCTGGGCCAAATCACGGCCCAGATCAGGTCCGACCCTTTAAGAGGCTTTGGGCTCAATTATGGCCCATATCAGATTCGGCCCGTCAACTTGATGCTTGCTAAAGGCCCATTTACTAATTCGGCCTGATATTAGTTTCGGCCTGTTAAGGGCCCGTTTAACATTTCGGCCCTATATTAATTTCGGCCTGTTAAAAGGCCGTCATATAGTTGGGACTAACTACGGCTCGGTTTGCATCCGGCCTGCTCGCAGCCGATATCTGATTGGGCCAAACAAGGACCAAGACAATTTTGGCCTGTTAAAAGCCCGTGATTTGATTCACACAATCATGGGCTGTGGTCCATTTCGGGCTGCTGCCGGCTCATGAGCTGTTCGGCGCGTTTCAGGCCCAACCTACTTCTCAGCCTCCTAAAAGCCCATTGACTTTTCTTGCGAAAAGAGGGCCGGGGGTTACTCGGCCTATTAAAGGCCTGAATCTACTAGTGAGTCCGTTTACTTTTGGCATTTTAACGGACCAAGATGACCGGGCCCATGATGCGGATCATACATCATGATTGCATGACGGCCCGATTATGTACCATAATTTTACGGTTTGGCCGGTTTACTGTGAAGACAGGATATATATACAGTGAAATAACTGCAGCATCGTGAATAAGAAAAAACCTAGACTATACAATAAAGAAATTACGGCATATTACATCCATTGGGCATCAAAGTTTGCTACTATGATAATAAAGCACAAGCAGACAGCAGATTACATACACTGGGCATCAAAGATCGCCACCAGTGCAAATAAACACGCCGACAAAATAATATACAAAACCGACAGCACTTCAATAGTGTTCAAGAAAGGTTAGCCCTGTTGACGAGTTGCAGTGCAAGCAGCTGAGCAAGATGATGAGACTACGCTTGTTCAATACTTATATCTTCCTCTCTCTGAAAGATAAACAAGCAGACAAATGACAGGTTTTGCACATAAAAGTATCAGTGCTGACAATTCATCACATTTCTTACCGACGAATAAAGTGACACAATTTAAAATTGCATTAACACAATATGGTATTGTTCAGGTCAAGACATGGCAGGAAATGACATTGTGAAGGAGTTGGCAGCTTCACGACACCACTGGATTACAGATCAAGAACTATAAGTATCAATGGTTAGTGTGCTGTCAATTTATCCCATTTCAGATTGGTAAATAAAGAGAAGGTTTAAATAATAGTAGAATGATATGACATTGTTCATAGTTAAGACAATGCAGAATATGACATTCTGCTGTAGTGGGTAGGTTCACCACACCACTGGATTACAGATGAAGAACAGAAGCATACATGCAGTGCAAAAGAAGATCACTTTCTCTGTATAGTTTAATTTACATGGTATGAAGAAGGAACTTGGTTGTACAACTGAAAACTTAAATTGAGAAGGACAAACTTTTGTTTATGAACTACATAATAAACTTTAAACATGCAATTTGATGCAAACACCAAAAATAAACAGCTGTTGCAGTCATGCCTAACCAAATATACACAACAGAGTTTTAAGTCTTGAGAAGGACAAACTTACTTTACTAGTGAAGACAGGCTCTATAAAGCCCTTGTCCATGCTGATGGGGGGGGGCAATTCAAGAAGTTTACCACAGAATCTTCTTCATAAGCATTGCCTTTATTCTACATTTTGTTAAGAGTAAATATAGATGTGATAATATACAAAAAATGGAGAATGTTTAAGATAAGATGAAGAGTGATGCTACATAACCTTGCCAAATAGAAGAAATGCAAGACAACATATGCAAGATACGTGCAATCAATAAAACCTTGCCAAATTAGAACATGCACCTTGATGGGTAAACTGGACAGGCCATCTGTCTTTGACTCCTCGAGGTTAGAATAGTCATTAGGATGATATTCTGAACAAGAATCAACAGGTGGGGAGCGTATGAGTTTCATGGCATCCAGAATGGCACCAATGCCTTGGTGCCAATTTTGTAAGTCATTGCAGTGTTCCACAATATTCTTCTGATGCGCGGATTCTGATATTCACTGTAATTGCGTATAATATCTAAAAACCATGAAAACATAAATAGTTGTGACATTATCTTTGTAATGCAAATGATATTCTAATATAGGGGCGCCCCTGTAAACACTTGTGTGCTATCACTGGATTCTGATGAGAGAGCTCATGTGTGCTGTAATATGGTGCGTGCATTTATATAATTTGGCACAAGTACACACAAAAATAGGCTCCAGAAATAAGGATAGTTGGCAGATGATAGGTTCATAATATACTGTATAGAGAGTTTATTGCCAAACCATGATAACAAGAGCACACAACAACTAGGCAGATCATAGTGTACATGACTGGGGTACACCATAACCACAATATATAAATCGGGAAAGTGGAACTGGCTTGAAAATACGGTGTTGTATTGCCGCTAGTAATTGAAAGCCTATCGATCACGTACAGGCTAGCTCTATCAGCTCTTGACTACAGATGTCCCTACGCCCCTTCCTAACAAGGAATATATTATACATACTAAATACAAAATAAACAAAGAGGAACATGTTAAAGAACAGAAGAGGAAGCATATTCTTGTGGTTCCACTTCATTGCATACAATGTTGGTTGCCCACTCATGATGAATCACAGCACCCAAAGAAATGCAATTCCATGCTATCTCTCTATATGTGGCAATTTTGAACAAGAGTCATTAGGATCATATTCTGAAAAAGAGTCAATAGGTGGGGAGCGTATGAGTTTCATTGCATCCAGAATGGCACTCAATGCCTTGGTGCCAATTTTGTAAGTCATTGAAGTGTTTAGCTTCAAGAGTGGACTGCTGCTAGTGCGACACAAAGCAGGTACACAGATCATAGTGTAGATATAACGGGAAAACCTTAAGCATCAGAGTAAAATTAGCATAGTGGAACTTGCTGGAATATATGTGCTTGTATTGCCGGTATGGCTAGAAAGGCTTCGGATACCAGCTCTCTTCAAGTGAAGGTGCGGTACTGTTAATATCAGTGTAACTCTCAAATGCGACACAGCTCCCTGCATTTCCTTGCTATTCTTATAGGATTCAAGTGGGCAGGTCACTAGAAATCCTATTCCTATGTTTACAAAATCGTACGAATCAAAGAGGCTCAAAGTGTCCATCACAACCAACCGTATAGACCTCTACACTTCAAATGTCCCTGCTCATCTTCAGTACAAGGAACATACTGTACTACTATCATACTCCCTCCGTTCCAAAATATAAGTCTTGGTAGAGATTTCCACTATGGATCACATACAGATGTATCCGGATATATTTTAGAGTTTAGATTCACTCATTTTGCTCCATATGCAGTCCATTGTGGAATCTATACAAAGACTTGTATTTAGGAACGGAGAGAGTACATATTAAAGAAGAATGGAAGAGGAACATGGTAAAGACAAGCAAGCAGATTTTGGATAATAAAACGTTGGTTGCGCGGTGCCCACACATGATGAACCAGAGCGCATTCAGATGCAACTCCCAGCTGTCTCTCGACCATTACAGGCGGTTGGATGAAGATTCTACGTCTCCTAACCCTTCTTCATCCTCGTCTCTGATTCTTCCCATACAGAACATCGCACGGGCCGCCGGCCGGACCACCGGTCCCCACCGCGTGTGTTCCTCCGCCACCCCCACCCTCACCCCCGCCCCAAACCCCACCCGCATCGAGTTTTCTTCGTTCGGCGAGGCCCCACAACCACCCGAGCCCCTTCGTTCGCACCGGCAAACTCCGACGAGCTCTGAAAAATCGACTAACCCAATTTTGGAATTTAGTTTACTGTGATTTAACTAGTGTGGAATATAAAAGGGGAAAACCATAAGCATTGGGAGTATAGTGTTGAGTGTGCCATGGCGGATCTAAAGGTGCAAACCGGACAAAGGCAACTTCGCAACCAAGACAAGAAATCAGAGTAAAGCAGTGGCGATCTATTTTCTTCCTTCGTTAAATAAGTTGAGCAGATATGAAAGAGTACCGCCTCTGGTGCGGCGTCGTGTACGCATCTGCTGAGAATTTGACGGTGCTACGGTAGCGATGGCTGTCGGCGGCATGGAAGCTGGTCTAGGAGGGTAGACGGTGGCGGCGGGGTGCGGTGGACGAGACGGTCGTAGGAGCAGCGCCGGCAAGGTGGACGACGGCGGGGATGAAGCGAGAGGACGGGATGCAAGGATCCCGGTCCGAAGCCGTGGATGAGAGAGGTCGGTCTCTTGTAATGGACAGCGGCGTCGGGGTATCAGCTCTGGCATGGTGGAGGAGGACGACGGTGGATGGGGTGGCGGATGGCGGTGGGCGGAGGAGGGTGGGGTGGAGAGGGTGTATTGGCGCCCATGGAGTACGAATGGGGAAAAGGGAGGTAGATAGGAAGGGGGAAACCATGTATTCAGGGCGCGCTTGTCTCAAATGCGAGGAAATTTACAAACTTAGCCCCCATTTCAAATTTCTACTACATCACAACAATATTAGTCGGTTGGGGATAGGACGGTAATCTCGCATACACCGAATATTTGCCGACGAGAGTTTGTTTTTGGCGCCCACCGTGTACGAATATGAATCGGGGAGGGAGTCGATTTCGGCCGAGGACACACTGTGTTTTGGCGCCCACCGTGTATGAATCCGGGTGAGAGGCGGTTACGTCACGTTTGGGTGAAATTACAAACCTACCACTGTCGAAACCTATAGAAATCCAGCAGATAGGCTTTGAGTGGCAGGGATAGGCAGTAGTAATTTCCATCTCGCAGATTTTGGTTTCGGGCGGTTACTGCGAATTTACCAGCTTCGTTCAAATTTTGCAGAGTGCACGTTTACCGTGCGAACTCAATTTGAATCCCGTTTGTATTCTATTTTTTCGGGTGGGATCCATTTTCAATTGGAATTACATTCTATATACATCATTTTTTTATATATACTTTCAAAAGCACAACACCATTTATACATAAATATGGTTTACAAATGGCATGATCTCAGATTCATCAGGTTGTATCCATCAATTTGGATTTTCAAATATTTGAAAGAAAATTATGTTGAAATCCAATGTATGAAATCCTCGCTAACTGTCTCAAATTAATGTGTGTTTCATGCGGGTTTTTTTACTTCTCAAACATGTATAATGTGTTTCACACACGCAACATATAGTGTAATCCCGTTTAGACATTAATTGCATATAAACAATGCATTGTTTGTAATTAAAGAATCTATGGATCACCAATATTGATAAACTATATAACATTACACGTGTGCCCAAATTCAAATGAATATGCATGTTTGATACACCAATTTGCGTTATGATATTATCGATGTTATGATCACCAGTTTAAATATTTGAATCCCCTTTAATCCAGATATTCGTCTCATATAGCTATCACTCATGCTTATATAGGACTATCTCTCTGGACCTATACGCGTTCATCGTCTCTCAGGTATCTCTCATGTTACCTGTATGTCGACAATGATCTTTTATCTTCATAACACACTGACGGTACTCTCTCCCTTGACCTTCATCACTCTATCTCTCTCTAAGTATATCTCGCTCCCTGCTATGTGTCTCTAACTATGATTCTCCATGTGGAATCTCTTTCTCTCACACAAACACAAAACTTCATGGGGTCTCATTTCTCTCTACTATTCCCATGTGTGCCACTCGCACACCCTTCATACAGAGATGTCTTTCGCTCCTTAGATATGAGAACCTACGACTCTTCCTCTTAAATATCTCTTTCTCACTCACAAACACAAACTCTGTCTCCCAGGGTCTCATATTTCTCCATTGTTCTCTTGTATGTCGCTCACACACACTCTCTCTCCCTACAGATATCTTGTGTTCCCTCATATGTCTCTCTAGCTATCACTCTCGTTGTGAAATATCTTTCTCTCTCACACACACAAAACTCCGTCTCTCGGGATCTCATTTCTCTCTGATGTCTATTTGTATGTGACTCACATGCACCCTCTCTCTATCTCTCTCACACCCACACACATAACTCAGCCTTCCGATCCACTCGACTCCTATCTCTAATGCACACTAGCTAGCATCTTTATCTTTGTATTTATTTGTTTCTCCATCAACCTTGTTTCTCGCTGAGGGAGTCCCGGACTAGGGGGTGTCCGGATAGCCGAACTATCGTCTTCGGCCGGACTCCTGGACTATGAAGATACAAGATTGAAGACTCAGTCCCGTGTCCGGATAGGACTTTCCTTGGCATGGAAGGCAAGCTTGGCAATACGGATATGTAGATCTCCTACCATTGTAACCGACTCTGTGTAACCCTAACCCTCTTCGGTGCTTATATAAACCGGAGAGTTTTAGTCCGTAGGACGGACAACAACCATAGGCTAGCTTCTAGGATTTAGCCTCTCAAATCTCGTGGTAGATCTACTCTTGTACTACCCATATCATCAATATCAATCAAGCAGGAGTAGGGTTTTACCTCCATCGAGAGGGCCTGAACCTGGGTAAAAACATCGTGTCCCTTGTCTCCTGTTACCATCCGCCTAGACGCACAGTTCGGGATGCCCTACCCGAGATCCGCCGGTTTTGACACCGACATTGGTGCGTTCATTGAGAGTTCCTCTGTGTCGTCATCTTTAGTCCCGATGGCTCCTTCAATCATCGACAATGATGCGGTCCAAGGTGAGACTTTTCTCCCCGGACAGATCTTCGTATTCGGCGGCTTTGAACTGCGGGCCAATTCGCTTGGCCACCTGGAGCAGATTGAAAGCTACGCCTCTGGACATCAGGTCAGATTTGGAAGTTTGAACTATACGGCTGACGTCCGCGGAGACTTGATCTTCGACGGGTTCGAGCCACAGCCAAGCGCGCTGCACTGTCACTATGGACATGATCTAGCTCTGCTGCCGGACAGTGCCCTGGAGGCCGCACGAGTGTCCCCTCCAACCCTTAGCTCAGAGCCGACTGCGCCGATCGAGGATGGGTGGCTGGACACTGCCTCGGGGGCTGCTATCTCTATGGAGATTGAGCCGAACACCAACCCTGTCCTTTGGGATGCTCGTGACTCCAAGGTGTCAGACTCCTCTCCAGACTCCAAACCTTCCGCGCCCCTGCCAATCGAATTCGATTGGGCGCCGATCATGGAGTTCACTGCTGCGGACATCTTTCAGCACTCGCCCTTTGGCGACATCCTGAATATGCTAAAGTTTCTCTCTTTATCAGGAGAGCCCTGGTCGGATTATGGTCAGGAAGGTTGGGATGCGGAGGACGAAGAAATTCAAAGCCCACCCTCCACCCACTTGGTAGCCACTGTCGATGACTTAACCGACATGCTCGACTTCGACTCCGAAGACATCGACGGTATGGAGGACGATGCAGGAGACAACCAAGAACCAGCGCCTACAGGGGCACTGGAAGGCCACCTCGTCACACGACGTATACATGGTGCACATCCCAAATGATGGGAATGGCGATGGAACAATGGAGGATAACCCCTCCAAGAAACAGCCTAAGCGCCGGCGTCAGTGGCACCGCTCTAAATCCCGCCACAGCAAAAATGGAGATTCCGGCACCGGAGACAATAACACCCCGGACAGTGCCGAAGACAACCCCCTCCAGCAGGATTCAGCGCAGGAGGATGGAGAAGCCAGCCCTCATGAGAGAGCGGCAGACAAAGAGGTAGAGGACGATAATTACATGCCTCCCTCCGAAGACGAGGCAAGCCTCGACGACGACGACGAATTTGTCGTGCGTGAGGATCCCGTCGAACAAGAGCATTTCAAACGTAGGCTTATGGCCACAGCAAGCAGCCTCAAGAAAAAGCAGCAACAGCTCAGAGCTGACCAAGACTTGCTAGCCGACAGATGGACTAAAGTCCTCGCGGCCGAAGAGTATGAACTCGAATGCCCCTCCAAGAACTACCCAAAACGAAGGTTGCTACTCCGATTAGAGGAGGAAGCACCTAAACCTACATCATCAGTGCATGATACGGCCTCTCGGCCACCTCATGGCCGCGATAGAGAGGCCTCTCGGCCCTCCACTCAAGCCGCACCCCGGCGCCGCTAAAAAAATACCAAGGCGCATGGAAATGCGCAAGACCTGCGGGATATATTGGAGGACAAGGAAAGACAAACAAGATCAATCTACGGATCGTGTGGGAGCCCCACGATGCGTGACGATAACCATCACGCGGATATAGCAATTTCGGCCGGGCCAAACACAGTAGACAAAGCCCATTTGAGCTGCGTCGTGATATAGCCAAATACAGAGGCGCCGCACACCCACTATATGCTTCACAGACGAAGTGATGGATCATCAAATCCCTGAGGGATTCAAACCCGTAAACATCGAATCATACGATGGCACAACACATCCTGCGGTCTGGATCGAGGACTATCTCCACATGGCCCGCGGTGACGACCTACACGCCATCAAATACCTCCCACTCAAGCTTAAAGGACCAGCTCGGCATTGGCTTAACAGCTTGCCAGCAGAGTCAATTGGTTGTTGGGAAGACCTGGAAGCCGCATTCCTCGACAACTTCCAGGGCACCTACGTGCGACCACCAGACGCCGATGACCTAAGCCACATAATTCAGCAGCCAGAAGAATCGGCCAGACAATTCTGGACACGGTTCCTAACCAAGAAAAATCAAATCGTCGACTATCCGGATGCACAGGCCCTTGCAGCCTTCAAACATAACATCCGCGGCGAGTGGCTTGCCCGTCACCTAGGACAGGAAAAGCCGAAATCCATGGTAGCCCTCACAACACTCATGACCCGCTTTTGCGCGGGAGAGGACAGCTGGCTAGCTCGTAGTAACAACATGACCAAGAGCCCTGGTAGTTCGGATACCAAGGACAGCAACGGCAGGTCATGTTGCAACAAACACAAGCGCCGCATTAATGGCGATAATGCTGAAGATACGGTAGTCAATGTTGGATTCAGAGGCTCCAAACCCGGTCAGCGGAAAAAGGCATTCCAAAGAAATACTCCGGGCCCGTCCAATTTGGACCGATACTCGATCGCTCGTGCTAGATACATGGCACCCCCGAAAAACCAGCCAACCACACCAACAGGGATTGTTGGGTGTTCAAGCAGGCAGGCGAGCCAACTGCCGAAAACAATGACAAGGGGCTGCATAGCGATGACGAGGAGGAGCCCCGGCCGCCGAACAATAGAGGACAGAAGGGCTTTCCCCCACAAGTGCGGACGGTGAACATGATATACGCAACCCACATACCCAAAAGGGAGCGGAAGCATGCACTAAGGGACGTATATGCGATGGAGCCTGTCGCCCCAAAGTTCAATCCGTAGTCCTCTTGGCCGATCACTTTTGATTGAAGGGACCACCCCACTAGCATCCGCCATGGCGGATTTGCCGCATTGGTTCGAGACCCAATCGTTGCCGGATTTCACCTCACTAGAGTCCTGATGGACGGCGGCAGCAGCCTGAACCTGCTTTATCAGGATATAGTGCGCAAAATGGGAATAGACCCCTCAAGGATTAAACCCACAAAGACGACCTTTAAAGGCGTCATACCAGGTGTAGAGGCCAACTGTACAGGCTCAGTTACAATTGAAGTGGTCTTCGGATCCCCAGATAACTTCCAAAGCGAGGAGTTAATCTTCGACATAGTCCCGTTCCGCAGCGGCTATCACGCACTGCTTGGACAAACCGCATTTGCAAAGTTCAATGCGGTGCCGCACTATGCATACCTGAAGCTCAAGATGCCAGGCCCTCGAAGAGTCATTACGGTCAATGGGAACACCGAACGCTCTCTCTGAACAGAGGAGCATACGGCGGCTCTCGCGGCGGAAGTACAAAGCAGCCTCTTAAGGCAATTCTCGAGTCTGGCTATTAAACGTCCGGACACCGTCAAGTGCGCCCGGAGTAACCTACAACAAGATCGCCTGGCACGTCCCGAGCATGCGTAGCAATGCGGCCCCAACCCCAGCCCTCGCGAAATTGCGAAACCAGTACTATGCGTACATAACTACGCTCTGGAAAAACCATGGGCATAGGGGGAGGGGCACGACCACGGCAGGCCCAGAACGCGGCTTAACCACAACAGGGGCTCCCAATTGTGTCATTTCTTCTTTTTCTCTTACTTTCAGGACTCCTTTCTCAAGAAGCCCTGTCCTGCAGTAGAATTGCCGAACACACGATGCAACAGCCAGGGAAGCAGAAAGCTACGTCGATTGTCCAGGTGGTCTCTATAGCGAGCTGTATACTTGTTTTACATATCATCCCGCAGCTCGCTCCTGGAGGGCGACATGTCAAATAGTCCCGTCCCTTGCTTATCGCACTATTTGTATCGTTCTGCTTTTACCACGGCTTTTTTGAATAAACAATGCATAGCTTTTGCCTATTATTGCATTCCTTTTTTTATCTATATATGTTCACTTATGACATGTTGCATCCATACGCTTTGGTACGGCCAAATACACCGGGGGCTTAAGTACCCCAAAATACGGTGTGATAAGTCCGAACACTTTCACAAGTGCGGCACCCCGAACTTATAGCATTATATGCATCGGCTCTGAATCATGTCTTGGGTCAATAGTTGGGTTTGCCCGGCTCCCATGTTTTGGTACCTTACGTTCCGTTATATCGGCTAAGGTAGCGCTGGGAGAACCACTGCGATTTTGCCCCATTTGAGCACCTCAGTGGAGAAAGCTAAAACTGACCGTCATGATAGGGCGAGAGTCGGTCGCTGTTCGAGAGGTTTTGGACTCCCTAAAGACTTATGCCGCTTAGAGCAAGGAGTCGGCTTTGTCCGACCCAGGCGTGGATAGCGCCCCAAATTCGGTCTTCCGAATACTAGGGGCTTCGCCGAAATTTAAAATTATAGAATTCTATGGCTAAGTGAGAGTGTTCAAGCATCATAGTCCGGTTGCCTTGTTCGTTGTGTTGAGCGCCTCCCTCAAAGGACCCAAGAATGGGAAAAAGAGCGCTCAAGTTTATCCCGAACACCCCAGCACTCGTGGCATGGGGGCAAAAGCCGAAGACTCTCCATCTCTCAAATCTAATAAACTGCCGCACAGAAGGTAATATTTTAAATTCACAAGCGTTGCTTAGCGCACATGAACAAGTTTTCAAGCGTACAGGATAACAAATGCGAGTTTACTCAAAAATTACATCTTTGGAGCATTCGCCCGCTATAAGGCGGGCACCCTTCAGGACGCCCACATAATACATCTCGGGCGTGCGATACTCCCTGCCCGGCGGTGGAGCATCCGTCACAAGCTTCTCAGCATCCATCTTGCCCCAGTGCACTTTAGCACGGGCAAGGGCCCAACGGGCACCTTCGATACAGACGGAGCGCTTGACGACTTCAATCCATGGACTGGCGTCCACCAGCCGCCTCACCAGCCCGAAGTAGCTCCCAGGCATGGTCTCCTTTGGCCACAGCCGAACTATGAGGCCCTTCATGGCCTGTTCGGCCACCTTATGAAGCTCGACCAGCTGCTTCAGCTGGTCGCTCAAGGGCACTGGGTGTCCGGCCTCAGCATACTGAGACCAGAACACCTTCTCCGTCGAGCTCCCCTCCTTGGCCTGGTAGAATGCGGCAGTGTCGGACACACTGCGGGGCAGATCTGCGAATGCTCCTGGAGAGCTCCGGATTCAGGTAAGTAACAAGTAATTCACTTTCACGTGCTTGCTTTGCATGAAGAATGCCTTACCCGCCGCAATCTTCTTTATTGCCTCAATTTCCTGGAGGGCTTTTTGGGCTTCGGTCTTAGCGGCTTTGGCGCTCTCAAGAGCCGAGGCGAGCTCCGACTCTCGAGTCTTTGAGTCACGCTCCAAACTCTCGTGTTTTTCCACGAGAGCCTAGAGCTCTTGCCGCACCTCCGCCACCCGCGCCTCCTGCTTCTCTCGCTCGGTGCGTTCCGCGGCCGCATTTCTTTCGGCCTTGGACACCGCTTCCTTCAGGGTCGCCACCTCGTTCGTGGCCGCTGCAATTCTCAAGTTATTCCTGTTATTTTTTGCAACCACATCTTTTATATACTTCTATAAGGTATTACTTACCTTCCTTGTCCTCGAGCTGCTTCTTGGCAAGGCCGAGCTCGTTCCTGGACCGCTCGAGGCTCTGCTTCAACGCATCGACCTCCGCAGTCAGTGCGGCAGAGGTCAGCAGCGCAGCCTGCATTCCCATATTGACATGCTTATGTTAGACTCCTGCGTATACCTTTTTAGATCCTTAGTTCGGCTTTTCTTTCCGAACATGAAACTGAGCATCAGGGGCTACTGTCTATGCGGTAATATTTCTACATATCTTAAATACATACCTCAAAGCCTGTTAGAAGGCTGCCACAGGCTTCAGTCAGCCCGCTCTTGGCGGACTGAACTTTCTGGATCACCACACTCGTAACAGTGCGGTGCTCCTCGTCGATGGAGGCGCCGTTAAGCGACTCCAGCAAATTATCCGGTGCCTCCGGTTGGACGGAGGTCACCGGTGTCGTAGTCCCGCCCTTCTTTCGAAGGGGTCACCCTCCGGACTCTGGAACCACTGAAGGTTCCGGTGCGGAGTCCGTCCCAGGGCCGGACATAGAGCCCTTTGGGGTTTGATCCCCCTGATCCCATAGTCCGGGAGGTTGCCTTGCGTCACCTCCAAGACCCCCTACTCCTAGCTGGGCCCCTTTTCGGACCCCACCTCGGCGTCATCCGCAGCACGAGGAGAGGAGACGGCCGGAAGTGAAGTGCTATTCACGTCCGACGAAGACAGGGAGCCGCTTGATGAAGTGTCGAGCCCGTCCTTGGGTGGGCTGCAGGGTTATGTTCGGCGTTAGGATTATATGCGACAAACGAAACACCATGAGTTATTTCGGTATCTGGATACTTACGAAGTCGCCAGGGGCTTAGTCCTCGGTGGCCACTCCTCTTCATCGTTGTTGGCGTTGGGGGAGTAGTCCGGAGGGAGGGTCCTTCCCTTCTTGGACCCTTCGGCCTCCCCCATTGGGGCGGCCTTCCTTTTCTTCTCTCCCCCCGCTGGGGGAGAGGCCTCTTTTTCCTCCTCCTCGTCTTCACGGGAGGAGTCCGCCTCTGAGTCGTCGGACGATGAGTCCGACAACACCTGGCGCCGGGAACTCTTTCGAGTTCCCGTGGCCTTCTTCTTGGCCTTCTTCTCCGGCACCACGTAAGGTGCCGGAACCAGCAGCCCCGTTAATTGGGCGTCCGCTGGGTCTTCTGGCAAGGGAGCCGGACAGTTAACTTGCCCGGACATCTTTTGCCAGGCCTGTAAAAGATAAAGGGAGTTTAGATCCTGCATAGAGTAAAACTATGAAAAACAAGTGTCCTATAAAGGGTGAAATAGCTTACCTCGCCGGCTTGATGCTGCGAGCTAAATCCGCGATCTTCGGTAGCGGATGCGGGAGCCTCGGCGCCCCTGAACAGCGCCTTCCAGGCATCTTCGTATGTAGTATCGAAGAGCCTGCTCAGGGTTTGGTGCTGTGCCGGATCAAACTCCCACAAATTAAAGGCCCGTTGTTGGCATGGGAGGATCCGGTGAATGAGCATGACCTGGACTACGTTGATGAGCTTGAGCTTCTTGTTCACCAAGGTTTTGACGTAGGATTGGAGTCCGGTCAGCTCTTCCGAATCACCCCATGATAGGCCCTTATCTTTCCAAGAGGTGAGCCGTGTAGGGAAGCCAGGTCGGAATTCGGGGGCCGCTACCCATTTAGGGTCATGCGGCTCGGTGATGTAGAACCACCCCGATTGCCACCCCTTTATGGTCTCCATGAAGCAGCCCTCGAGCCATAGGAGGTTGGGTATCTTGCCCACCATGGCACCTCCGCACTCCGCTTGGCGGCCTCCCACAACCTTCGGCTTGACATTGAAGGTCTTCAGCCATAAGCCGAAGTGAGGTTGGATGCAGAGGAAGGCCTCGCATACGACGATGAACGCTGAGATGTTGAGGATGAAATTTGGGGCCAGATCGTGGAAATACAGGCCATAGTAGAACATGAGCCCCCGGACAAATGGGTGAAGTAGAAAACCTAGTCCGCGGAGGAAGTGGGTGAGGAACACCACCCTCTCATGGGGCCCGGGGGTGGGGATGAGCTGCCCTTTGTCGGGGAGCCGATGCGCGATGTCGCTGGACAAGTATCCGGCCTTCCGCAGCCTCTTGATGTGCCCCTCCGTGACGGAGGAGGCCATCACTTCCCTCCCGCTCCGGACATGACTGGGGAAGGTTGAGGTGAGATGTGCGGACTTGGGCGCTGGAGCTCGAGTGCGCGGAAATGGATAAGCAAAGGAGGAAGAAGGCGTAGGTAAAAAGGTGGATCCTTATCCCCTTATATGGACGGACGAAACTATGCGTCCCCACCAGCCTGGTAAAACTCGCTTATCTCCCAAGCGCCATAATCAATGGCGCGATTGGGTAACCCACGCCCGTATTGATGAGAATCCCGGGATAAGGGGAGACGATCTCTGCTTTGACAAGACGTGCCAAGGAAACCGCCTCGCTAAACGCGCTAAGGTGGGTCAGTCAAAACGATTCGAATAAAGGCTTGGTCGTGGTGTGATGTCACGCCACGAAATACGTCAGTAGATTGAATTTGTGTAAATATTATTCTCTCTATGGTGGTATGTGGAACTTATTTTGCAGAGTCGGACACTATCCTTGTGTTCAAAATCTTCTAGGAAGTATTCGGAGGAGGAACCCGCCTTGCAATGCTGAAGACAATATGCGCGCCGGACTCGTCGTCATTGAAGCCTGGTTCAGGGGCTACTGAGGGAGTCCCAGACTAGGGGGTGTCCGGATAGCCGAACTATCATCTTAGGCCGGACTCCTGGACTATGAAGATACAAGATTGAAGACTTCTGTCGGTGTACTAGAGTAGGGGTACCCTAGTATCCCGAACTTGTGCACGGGCAGTCGCAGTGCCCCGCGGCAAGGCTTGCCGGGTGACCGCCAAGGTCCTCCGTGGTTCCTTTGGAGCCATTCAAGAACAAAGTGTTTAAGCCAAGGAGACAAGACCCCGGCAAGAGGAGCTTGCCGGGAAGGCCAACCCAGGCATCTCAAGAAACTTGCCGCGACGCGCCACGCGTCCCGGCAAGGCCCGGTGAGCGACAAGTTTCCGGGCGCGGCAAGACAACGACCGCGGCAAGGCGCTTGCCACGGTGAGCTACCATCTTGTACCCGCGCTCCAGCGCATCCACCAACGTGTCGCCCTGGGGCCGTTCCAGGCGCGCGTGGCGAGAGGCTGTGCAGCCAGCGGTGCGAGGTGGCAAGCGACGCTGACAAGATTGCCATCGTGGCGAGCGGTGGCGCCCCTGACGGTCCCTTTTTGCACTGTTTGGGCGACGCAGACGGGCATTTAATGCCCTTGTCCCCTGCCGTCAGGGTTAGGTAGGATACACTGTGCAAGTAGGTGTACCAACCGCAGTTCTTTTACATTTTTGCCCTCGCCTGCGTTGCCACCTGTCGGTGACCCCTTGAGCATATAAAAGGAGGCCCATGCGCAACGTAGGGGGGGGGGGTTGGAAACCAGAAAACACTCGCGCTCGGTCTCGTTAGCAGCTGGTCTGTACTGTAGCTCTCAGCACTCCCGAGTAAGAACACAATACGAACCACAAAGCAGTAGTAGGAGTATTATCTCTCCGGAGAGCTCCGAAGCTGGGTAAACCGCTCGCGTGCTTCGCCTCGATCCGCTCTTCGTGCGATCTCCTCCCCGCGCCGAACCGAAAGGGGCCCGGTCCGCCGGCCCCATAGGTGTTCGTTCCCACGACTTCTAATGGTGTTCGTTCCCACAACATCTAATGGCGCGCTAGGTAGGGGGCGTCGAGGTTGTGTGAATCTGATCCGGCATTCACGCGAGCTAGATCTTCATCTTCTCCATCATCTTCATCGACAAGCCACCAAAGAAGAAGGCTTCGGAGGTGGCTGCTCCGTCCACGTCGATCCCACCGCCACCGGAGCAAACGGGTGGTGGGGTAGACGCCGGCGGAGGAACGGGCATCGACGAGGGAGCTCACGCTGCCGCCAGGTCCAAGGACAAGGCTGCGCAAACCTCGGTGTCCGTACATGCACCGCGCCCGTCTCAGGAGGCGCGAGACCGACAGCGTCATGGTACTCGCGGCACCATACGTTCGTTGGACCGAGATCGAGCTGGTGGATCTCAGGATGCTCAAGACCAGCATGCGCGCCAACATGCTGGCACAAGCAAGACATGGTTGCCTGGACGGTATCCTGCTCCTTCTAACATAGTTAGAAGTCCGAGCATATCCCGCTCCTCGCACCGTTCGCCACCGCCACCCAAAACATCAGAAGAAGCTTTGGCACGAGCTCAACTGCTCCTGGATTACCCTCCAACGACGGAGAAGATCGATGAATGGAGGGCCACCATTCAGAGTCTCATCGGCTTCGCCAACGGCGACACTCCACGGCAGCCGAATGCATCGCAGTCGCGGCAAGATTGCCAGGCACGAGCCGATGGCGACAAGACCGGTGAGGGTGCAACCACCATGCACTCTCCGCCCTGAAGGCCAAGATCGCCGACTCACTGGGTCAACCTCGACACCGACTCCACCGCATCGTCGGATCCACGAGCCTGTCGCGATCAGCGCCAAGTTCTTCACGAACGACAGCAAGAAGACGCTCGTACTCGCATCGAGCGTCGAAGAGAAGCACGACGTCAATCTGACCAGCGCGCTGGGCCCACTGTCGACATGCATGCACCAGGGGAACCAGGCGACTTGCCGTACGCGGTAGGTTACCCTGCGTTCACTCGTGAGCTGCGGCAAGTCCAGTGGCCCAGCACAAAGAATTTCAAACCAAACATACCAGAGAAGTACGACGGCAAGTTGCATCCGTCGGAGTTCCTCAGCATCTACACCATCACGGTGCAAGCTGCCGGGGGACGCGACGACAAGATCCTTGCCAAGCGAAGTCCAGCAAGAGCTCTGATGCCCACTCCGGCAAGCGCACCTCTTCGGAGTGCTGCGCTACCATCGAGGACGCACCATCGAGCTCCACCGGCAAGTGTAAGAAGACGATGGCAGCTCTGCCAGAGACCAAGAAGGTGCCCGCCAAGGAGGACGGCACTGGTGGTACCTTCACCATCAGTGCCACTCTCGACCCTAAATAGGAAAGCGCGCTCGTTGCTTTCCTGCGGGCGAACGTCGACGTGTTTGCATGGCAACCGTCTGACATCCCCGGTGTTCCCAGGAAAGTAATTGAGCACCACCTTGCCGTCTGTCCTCACGCGCGGCCCGTCAAGCAGAAAGTCAGGAAGCAAGCAGTGGAGCACCAAGAATTCATTGCAGAAGAGATCAAGAAGTTGGAAGCAGCAGGCCTTGTCAGAGGAGTGCTCCATCCTACGTGGTTGGCCAATCCTCGTGCGCAAGGCAAACGGGAAATGGAGGCTTTGTATCGACTTTACCGATGTTAATAAAGCTTGTCCCAAAGACCCATTTCCCTTGCTGCGCATTGACCAGATCGTTGACTCCACGGCCGGATGTGATTTGCTTTCATTTCTTGATGCATACTCAGGATACCATCAGATCTTCATGGCAGAAGAGGATGAAGAGAAGACCGCATTCATCACTCCGTGTGGCACGTACTGTTTCGTACGGATGCCTTTCGGTTTGAAGAATGCTGGTTCAACATTTGCAAGGGTTGTACATGACGCTTTTGAGCCACAAATACACAGAAATGTGGAAGCCTACATGGATGACATAGTGTTGAAGAGCAAGGACAAGGCAACTCTGATTCAAGATTTAGATGAAACCTTTGCAAATCTGCGCAAGATCAACCTCAAACTTAACCCCGAGAAGTGCGTGTTTGGAGTCCCCACCGGCAAGCTTCTCGGGTTCTTCGTGTCTCAGCGGGGAATTGAAGCCAATCCTGATAAGATCAAGGCCATTGAGCAGATTGAAGCACCAAGGCGCGTCAAGGATGTACGAAGGCTTGCCGGTTGCGTGGCAGCTCTGAGCAGGTTTATCTCTAAGTCTGCTGAGCGCGCCCTGGCGTTTTTCAAAATATTGAAAAAGGCAGGTCCTATGAAATGGACTCCGGAAGCGGAGGCTGCGCTACAGGACTTGAAGAGATACCTGTCCTCCACTCCAATACTTGTCGCACCTAAGCCACAAGAGAAGTTGCTACTGTATATAGCGGCAACCAATCAAGTGGTTAGTGCTGCGTTAGTGGCGGAGAGGGAGGCGCATGATGAGCCAGCAACCACGGCAGGTGCATCCAGCGACAAGCAGGGGGCTTCACCGGCAAGCTCTGGTCCCGACAAGGATGGATCTGCGCAGGCACATGAGGAGGTGCAGAAGAAAATGGTGCAGCGCCCAGTTTACTTTGTCAGTTCCCTTCTGCAGGGGGCTAGGTCAAGGTACTGTGGTGTGCAGAAATTGCTTTTCGGCCTTCTCATGGCCTCGAGAAAGCTGCGCCATTACTTCCAAGCACATGAGATCACAGTTGTCACTCGCTTTCCGCTGAAGAGGATACTTCAGAATCCAGAAGCAACAGGCAGGATTGTCGAGTGGGCACTAGAACTGTCAAGCATTGGCCTCAAGTTTGAGAGCACTTCAACTATCCAGAGCCGGGCATTGGCAGAATTCATAGCAGAATGGACGCCAACACCAGATGAAGAAATTCCATAGACGAGCATCCCCGTCAAGGAAGCAAGCAAAGAGTGGCTGATGTACTTTGATGGCGCCTTCTCGCTGCAAAGCGCCGGTGCGGGCATGCTACTTGTCCCACCCACCGGAGAGCACCTCAAGTACGTAGTCCAGATGCATTTTCCCAAGGAGCAAGCAACAAACAATACTGCAGAGTATGAGGGTTTGCTTGCCGATCTCAGGATCGCCGCAGACCTTGGGATTAAGAAGCTCATTGTCAGGGGTGACTCACAGCTTGTCGTCCGCCAAGTGAGCAAGGATTATCAGAGTCTGTTGATGGAAGCATACATTGATGAAGTGAGAAAGTTAGAAGAGCACTTTGACAGCCTATAGATGGAACATGTTCCAAGAGCTCAGAACGACATCGCCGATGGCCTGTCAAAGTGCGCTGCGCTGAAGTTACCTGTGGAACCAGGGATCTTTGTGCTCAAACTGACTCAACCATCTGTAACACCATCAACTGGACAGAGCAAGAAGAGAAAGTTGGTTTCTGGTGACTATTTTCCGGCAGAGCTCCCCGGAGCCGCCGCAAAGAAGGTCCCCAAGATCAACACCAAGAGTGCTGAGGAGCAGTCTGCTCCGACAAGCCCTAGGGTTTGTTCCGTTGAAGTAGACACTCCCGACAAGTTTTGCTCCGGCAAGCTTGCCGGGGAACATCAAGCTCCGGCTGAGCCGCAGGTTCTCGCCGAAGAAGCGGATGTTCCCGCAGCAGCATATGTGCCTTTAGTCCTTGTTGTCGAGCTGCAAGCTCTAGCATGGGCACAACAGATTGTCCTTTTCCTTCAGATAGGAGAACTTCCCGAAGAGCAAGAAGAAGCGGAAAGAGTAGCCCGGCAGTCAAGTATGTACCAGTTTGTCGACAACACACTGTACAGAAGAAGACTCAACGGTGTGAAATTGAAGTGTATTCACCGGGAAGATGGACAAAAGCTGTTGGCAGAGATACATGGAGGCATATGTGGCCACCACATTGGCGCAAGAGTACTTGCCGGCAAAGCATTCTGGCAAGGTTTCTTTTGGCCGACAGCACTCCAGGATGCAACTGCACAAGTAACCAAGTGTGAAGCGTGCCAGTTCCATTCCAAGCAGATTCACCAGCCAGCTCAAGCTCTCCAGACGATCCCTTTATCCTGGCCATTTTCGGTCTGGGGGCTCGACATCCTCGGCCCCTTTCCCCGAGCTGTCGGGGGCTTTGAGTACTTGTACATTGCAATAGACAAGTTGACAAAGTGGCCGCAAGTGGAAGCAGTGAGGAAGGTGACAGCATAGTCAGCAGTCAAGTTCTCCAGGTCGATTGTTTGCCGTTTCGGGATCCCTAACAGGATCATCACCGACAACGGCACGCAATTCACGAGCCGCACCTTCATGCAGTACATCCAAGATCTTGGCGCCAAGGTCTACTTCGCTTCTGTTGCTCACCCGAGAAGCAACGGTCAAGCGGAGAGGGCAAATGCTGAAGTGCTACGCGGGCTCAAGACCAGGACTTTCAACAGGCTGCACAAGTGCGGAAAGAACTGGATTGAGGAGCTGCCGGTGGTTCTTTGCTCGATTAGGACGATGCCAAATCGAGCCACTGGCCAGACACCTTTCGCTCTAGTCTATGGAGCGGAAGCAGTTCTCCCCACGGAACTCGTATACGGGTCACCTCGAGTGCTTGCTTATGATGAGCTTGAGCAAGAGCAGCTGCGACAAGATGACGCACTGCTCCTCGAGGAGGACCGTCTTCACGCTGCTGTACGAGCTGCTCGATACCAGCAAGCTTTGCGCCGCTACCATAGCCGCAAAGTTAATGCCAGAAGTCTCAAGGAAGGCGATCTTGTTCTTCGACGTGTTCAATCTGCCAAGAATTCCAACAAGTTGACGCCGAAGTGGGAAGGCCCTTACCGGGTGAAACGAGTCACTAGGCCTGGCGTTGTCCGCCTTGAGACCGAAGATGGCTTTCCGGTGAGCAATTCCTAGAACATTGAGCATCTTCGTAAGTTTTACCTGTAAGGCGCGGTTGCCGGAACCTATTCCGGCAACCACCTTTTGTACGAGTCTTGCCGCTGTTGCATGTAATCCTTTGTACGAAGCCGAGCGCAGACCCCGTGCATAAATAAAGCTCATGTGCTCCACACATCTTGTCGATTTCATGCTTTCTATTTTTTGCAGGTGTTGTCTGACATTTTGGGCAGCACCTACCCCCGGTAAGCAATAATGAGCCTTAAGGCTCTATATCTTGATTTTCTCTTCTTTCTCTTTCTCAAAGAAAGGAAGGTTCCCTCGCGCACAAGTTTGCCGGGGGGGAGGAGGAGATAATGGTGTGGACCGGGCGTCGTTCAAGAAAGTTTCGGCTTGCTGGGACGGAAACGACAGAAAAGCTAAGTTGCCAAAGTTTGAGCAATCAGTTTAAATTTTTTTTAAGTTATCTTCCTGGAACGACCGTGCTTTGTATGGAAAACCTGTGCGCGGAGGAACTAACTCGTAGCTAGTTTGCGCCCTTACTTTGTTTCGAGTCCACTCAACAACTTAAGTGAGCTGCGACTAGTTGCGACAAGGTTTCTTGTCGGTAGCGGCACCGCCAGCAGGCTGCTGACGTTCCGCACTCAGCGCTCGCGGCGAAGGTGCCTGCGCCGGCAAGTTCCCTAAAAGCGTAGGGCAAAAGCATACAAAGGAAGGAATCAAGTAAAGGAAATAACATAGCAATCGATACCCAAAATAAAGTTATATTACAAGATAGCTTGTCGCAGCTCTAATGGATTGTTCTCGTAACATGACTAGCAGCGACAAGAAAAGGAGGAAATGGGTGGCCTAATCTACGCGATCGCCATCAACCCTCTTGACCTCGTTCACCTTGTCCATAATGGGTGTGACAAGGGCCTTGAGCGATTCCAGATCAGCATCCGCCGGCAGCTTCTTGAGGACATTGGTGAGGTTGAGGCCTGGGTTGCGGAAGGCCACCTTCACCAACACCTTTTGAAGAACTCTCGCGCAGATCGCGCGCGACTCGTCGGCCAGCTGCTTTGGGATCCTTTCCTGGAGTCTCTGGAGGGCCGTCGCCATGCCTTTGAAGAACAAGGTGAGCTTGGCGCTGGGCTGGAGGTTCTCATCGGAGGAATACCCGAAATCCTCCAGCCCAAGCTGCGCCAGCTCCCTGTCGATGTCTGCGGCAACATCCACGAGACCCTCCGTCCAGTGCTCCACATTCTCCCTGAAGGTGTTCTGGGTGGCGGCAGCACTCGCCAGCAGCTCCTCGTTGGCCTTGATCTCCTTCTTCAAGGCCGCCTCCTGCTCCCTGGCGCCGTCCAGCGTCTTGGTCAAAGTAGCCAGCTTCAACTCGAGATCAGCGTTGGAGTCCTTGGCGGCGCTCAGCTCCTTGCCCTTCTCGACGAGACGACCCTGCAGCTCACCATGGGCATGGGCGTCCTTCTCGCGCTCATGCTGGAGCGCGGCAAGCTCTTCATCCCTCGCCTTGAGATCGGCCTCTAGCTGCGCCACCTTCGTCTCCAGCTCCTTCTTGGCGGCCTCAGCAGCTGTGGCAGCATCTTTGCCTCCTTGAGAGCCCCACCAAATGTCTGTTCTCGCGCGGCAAGCTCCTCCTCATGGCTGTCCAGATTAACCTTTCGCTGCGCCAACTTGCCTTCCCGCGCAGACAGCTCCTCGGCGGCAAGCTGCTATTGCTCTTCAGCTTCAGCCTTCTCGAGAAGGAAGGCTTTCCGCGCCTCAACGAGCTGCGCCCGCTCCTCTGCAATGGACCGGAGGGCTTCCTGATTGCGGCTCCGGAGCTCCTTCGCATGCTTCTCAATATCCACTCCCGCCTGCGCGACAAGCGCTTCCCAGGATTCCACCTTGGCTTGTCGGGCGCGGTAGAGTGACACCAGCTTCCGCAGCAGCTCCTCCTCCTCAGACTCGCCGCTGCTACTGCTCAGCGCGTCAACCAGCATCAGCCCAGTGGAAGCAAGCACCTCTCCGTCAAAGGTTTCTCCTTCGACCGGCGCCCTGGAGCTTGACGCCCAGGGAAGCTTGATGAAGACGCCATCGCCGGCCTTCAGATAGGCCCCGGGCTGGGGCTCTTCGGAGCCTGGCGCTGCAGCAGTGGCGGAGGGATCAGCGGTCGGCGTAGCGCCTTGTGCTCCGGCGGCCTCGGGGCCGTCAGTGCGATTGCCAGACCCCTCGCCAGCTCCTGCGGCGGTAGCTTTGGCGGCCTCCTCGCCGGCAGGATCATCGGCGCCGGCTTCCTCCTCAGTGGCAGCGGCGTCGTTGGTGTTGCCGCACGCGTTCTCCTCGCCGGTGGCCTCGGTCTCCATCGGCTCCGTGGAAGATGGATCTGAAGGCCGGAAGATGGAGAAAAGTCAAGCAAATATCCAAAAAAGAAATCATAAGAAGAACCCAAGGGAAGTTTTCAAGCAAGAGGATTACATGTGCTGGGCTCTACAGTCCTGGGCTCCACCACCGGGGGGTCGCTGGTGCCGTCCCTTGTCGGAGAACTGTCCCTTGCCGGAGATTTCTCCCTTGCCGGGGAATCCTCCCTTGGTGGTGTAGTCGAAGCAGATAGCATCTCGGGGGCGGCTTCCGGTTGCTCCTGGTGAGGCTGCTCTGCTCCTATACAAACCAACAATCAGATGTCAGCAAAGAAGGAACACCCATGCGCGCCATAACAGTGGGAAGTAAACTATATACTTACGTTGGGGGTTGCGCTGGGGGCTGCTTTGAGGAGTAGTTGCCGGGTCCGGCAAGGTGGTCTCGGGCGCGCCCCCTGCTATCGCGGTGGGCTCTTCCTCGATGACAATCACCGGCGCCTTGGCTCTCTTCGCCGCTCTCTGGGCCAGGGTCCTGAAAAGGAATAAGTTCAGAGTAAAGCAGATCAGATACAAGACAAAAACAGCAAGAATTGAAGAACTACAAGTTCAGCAAAAAATCTTACTCTTCTTCTTCCTCGTCGGAGCTGAGAGCGGAGAGGTCGAAGTCCGGCCCACCTCCAGTGCGACGAGGCGGAGGAGTAGGTTCCCTTGACCGCTTGGCGGGGGCAGCAGCAGGACAAGAAGCGGCGGTCCGGGAAGACCCCGCTCCATTTGTCGCAGCGGCGTGAGATGCTCCCGCGGCAACAGTATTTGTCGCGGCGGAGCATGTCGCGCGGCGCGACGGCTGTTGACCCGTCTGCCGCCCTGCTACGTCCCCAGCCTTGCGGAGACGCCTTCTCGGTGGAGCTGGGGGCTCTGCTTGCGGCAAGCTGCTTGAAGACGGCGTGCCGCTCGCACCCTCGGCGGGCTCGCTCGACTCAGCTTCAGGCTCGGCAAGCTCTCCCTCGCTGGCAAGCTCTCCGGCAAGCTCATCTCCATCGGCAAGGCTTGCCGCCTCTGCTGCCTCTGCCTCCTCCACGGTGAATCCAAACTCGCCCGCGACAGCGGCTGCCGCCGCCTCTTCCGCCCTAGTGGCGATCTGCAGCATCTCCGCATTGGTGGTGTCGTGGGTGAGGCTCTTCTGTTCATCGGAGCGGACCGCCACCTCCACCAAGCCGTCGAAGAACGCCTGCACGACGTCGTCTGCAGGCTCTTGCCAAGTTGGAACAATTCCATGCGAGTCGCACAAAGGCATCATTGCACGGATGCGATCGATCGAGGAATTGTTGCACAACAGAACGACACCCTGCGGTAGCCTGAACCATTTGGGATGCTGAGGGGCGTGCTTGAACAGCTCCTTGAGCATCGCGTCCAGCTCCAGGATGATGAAATTGAAGTTGAGGCCCGGGCGCAGCCTCATGATGTCCGCCGGGCCCCTGAATTCCTAGGCGAGTCTCCTCCTCTCTTGCAGGGGGGCGATGCGGCGGCGAAGAAAATCTGCGCCAACGGCGCCCATAGTGAGCCCGGCAAGCCTGAGGCGCAGGATCCGGGTGACGGCGATCTTCAGCCTATCGTCTTCCGGGGCCAAGCTGCTCCAATCGTTGCCGCGCACTGCTGGGGCTTGGTGCTGGGCAGTAAACGGCTGCAGGTTCTCCTCGACGATCCAGCACCAGTCTGCTCTCCACTCCTCCCATTTGGTGCGGAGCTCCCCCTCTAGATAGGCCTCCTTCTTGCCGGCCCTCGAGATCCAGGCGATCCCGCCGGATAGGGGTTCCCCTCTCTCAACCCGGGGCATAAAGAAATGGCGGAAAAGAGCTACGTTTGGGTGGACTCCGACAAAGTTTTCGCAGAGATGTGCAAAAACTGCCATGGTCAGAACAACATTGGGGGTGAAATCAAGGAGGTGGAACCTGTAGGTGTTCATGATATCGTAGAAGAATTCAGAGAAAGGCGGGCAGAGCCCGCAGTAGAAGAACAGCGCGAAGAATGGGTATCCGTTCGGAGCCCGCTCGGAAGCGGCGGCGGAGAGTACCTTTGTGCGTGGATGCGCTCGCGTCTCCGTCGACCAGAAGAGGTAGTACCACTCCCTCAGCTCCTTCGCGGCGAGCTCGGGGGGGAAAGTTGCCCGCTCCTTTCGCAGCGCCTCGAGCCGCAGCGCCTCGGCCGACTTCACGCCCTTCCCGGCTTTCGGAGACATGGCGGAGGTGGTGGGGGAGATCGACGGTGTTGGTGGCGCCGGTGGCGATGGGGGGCGGAGCGCTGCTCTCTCTCGGCTTTGGAAGAAGGGGGGAGCGGCGGAGATTTCTGAGATTGGGACAGCAACTGGCAAGATGGGGGAACTGCCCCTGTTTCCCCTGCTTATAAAGAGGGACGGGGCGGACGTTCCGCTTTTCCGAATAAAGAACCACCCACGATCTCTCCCACGACGCAGCATTCAACGCGTGCCGTTAGGGGAGGGCGCGGTGGATACAGAGCAGGATACGGCGTAACCCAGGCCGCGCGTGCCCGTGCCCTGTTTTGGGCCTGGCCCAACTGCGTTCGGCACCGTGTGTGGCCCAAGCCCGGGGGCTCCTGTCGGTGTACTAGAGTAGGGGTACCCCTAGCATACCGAACTTGTGCACGGGCAGTCGCAGCGCCCCGCGGCATGGCTTGCCGGGTGACCGCCAAGGTCCTCCGTGGTTCCTTTGGAGCCATTCAAGAACAAAGTGTTTAAGCCAAGGAGACAAGACCCCGGCAAGAGGAGCTTGCCGGGAAGGCCAACCCAGGCATCTCAAGAAAATTGCCGCGACGCGCCACGCGTCCCAGCAAGGCCCGGTGAGCGACAAGCTTCCGGGCGCGGCAAGACAACGACCGCGGCAAGGCGCTTGCCGCGGCGAGCTACCATCCTGTACCCGCGCTCCAGCGCATCCACCAACGTGTCGCCCTGGGGCCGTTCCAGGCGCGCGTGGCGAGAGGCTGTGCAGCCAGCGGTGCGAGGTGGCAAGCGACGCTGACAAGATTGCCATCATGGCGAGCAGTGGCGCCCCTGACGGTCCCTTTTTGCACTGTTTGGGTGATGCAGACGGGCATTTAATGCCCTTGTCCCCTACCGTCAGGGTTAGGTAGGATACACTATATATGCAAGTAGGTGTACCAACCGCAGTTCTTTTACATTTTTTCCCTCGCCCGCGTTGCCACCTGTCGGTGACCCCTTGAGCATATAAAAGGAGGCCCATGCGCAACATAGGGGGGGGTTGGAAACCAGAAAACACTCGCGCTCGGTCTCGTTAGCAGATGGTGTGTACTGTAGCTCTCAGCGCTCTTGAGCAAGAACACAATACGAACCACAAAGCAGCAGTAGGAGTATTATCTCTCCGGAGAGCTCCGAAGCTGGGTAAAGCGCTCGTGTGCTTCGCCTCGATCCGCTCTTCGTGCGATCTCCGCCGCCCGCCGAACCGAAAGGGGCCCGGTCTGTCGGCCCCATAGGTGTTCGTTCCCACGACAACTTCGTCCGTGTCCGGATGGGACTTTCCTTGGCGTGGATGGCAAGCTTGGCGATATGGATATGTAGATCTCCTACCATTGTAACCGACTCTGTGTAACCCTAACCCTCTTCGGTGCTTATATAAACTGGAGAGTTTTAGTCCGTAGGACGGACAAAAATCATACCATAGGCTAGCTTCTAGGGTTTAGCCTCTCTGATCTCGTGGTAGATCTACTCTTGTACTACCCATATCATCAATATCAATCAAGCATGAGTAGGGTTTTACCTCCATCGAGAGGGCCCGAACCTGGGTAAAAACATCGTGTCCCTTGTCCCCTGTTACCATCCGCCTAGACGCACAGTTCGGGACCCCCTACCCGAGATCCGCCGGTTTTGACACCGACACTCACCCTCACTCTTGATTTCTATCACGCACACTACATATGTTTCTCTCTACATGCAGTCAAGTGCCCTCTCACACACATATATAACTTCACCCTCTGAACAACCCAGCGGTCATCTCCAACACCCAAACTAGCGGATGTCCCTCTAACTGGCATCTCCATCTCTGTATCTATCTATAGTTTCTCTATCAACATTTCTTTCTCACACAGAGTCTTGCTTCCTATCACCCACACATATGTCTCTCCATACATATGCATTTATAGGTTGATCTCTTTTGCCTGTGCCTCACTCCCTCTGCTCGCCATAGATGCATGCTCCAGCCCACGCCACTATCTCTGAAAGACAAAAACACATGCTCAATTGTCGGGCCTTCTTCCCTGCATTCTCAAATGCATGCATATTGTTATACCGATCCGTCTCTCCCATGTTGTTGATCTTATGACTGACGTCTTCTTTCTTTTATCTCGATCATGCACGCGCGCGCGCACACACACACACATCCCAGGTATACAT
This sequence comes from Triticum aestivum, assembly GCF_018294505.1. Classification (NCBI taxonomy): domain Eukaryota; kingdom Viridiplantae; phylum Streptophyta; class Magnoliopsida; order Poales; family Poaceae; genus Triticum; species Triticum aestivum. The sequence continues at coordinate 246,293,225 of NC_057801.1, forward strand.
GTATACCTCTCACACATGCACGTTCAAGATCTTTATGTCTCCATGCGTAGTTAATTACCCTCAATCCTAATGCCACATCGAATCTTTCTCCTCTTTTGTGCACATAACTTCCGCATGGATGGGTGAACACACACTCACACTTAACAATCTCCTTCTAGCTCCCCCCCCCCCCCGCCTCTCACTCTTCCCCTATATCCCTGAACCAATAAGACCATCCCTTTGTTTAATTCCCGACTACATGCACCATCGATATATAGTAGTCTTCCTCGGTGTCTGTAACATCCCAAATTTTCAATTTGGAATGTTATACATAGATCATCATTGCATATCATATTTTGTTGCATGGTTGGCTCGATCCTAGAAATTCTAGCAACTCAAGGACCCACGGAGAGAGTTGGGGATTTCGTTATTTTCATATTTGAGTTTTCTCAAATTTTGAAAATAGGACCATGTGATTTTATTTATTTTATCTTCAATTATTTCTACTACCAAAATTTCAGAGAGGGAATAAAATGACTTTCCCAAAATAAAGAAATGATGAAGATTTAATAAAAAAATCAAATAAGATATATTTTGGAGTTCTTCGCCTTTTATTTGAATTTAGGAAAAATGCGCGTTTTTTTTTCAAAATTGCATTTAGGCCCCAAATAAATGTTCGTCATGTCCGGCTTGATTTTAGAAGCCGAGGAAAAATTTATTTCGGGATTTTTGGAGTCCGTTTAGTATTTCTTTTTTTTTCTTCTGCGCGGAATTATTTAAAAAACGCGAACCGCCTTTGGGCCGTGCCTGAGCGGGACTCCGCCCGGGGCGCCTTTAAATAGCGCCGCCCCGAGCCCCCCTAGGCCCGTCAGCCGCCGGCCCACCCCGCCGAAACCCTAACCCTAACCCTAACCGCCGCCGCCGCCAGCCGTCGCCGCCGCCGGAGCCGCCGACCCCGCCAGACTCCGCCGCCACCGTCGATCCCGCCGCCCGAGGTTCGCAGCGCCTCGATTTCCGCGCTGTTTTTTCAGAAAACCGAGCGGTTTTTCTTCTGTTTTTTTCGGTTTTTCGTTAGATTGTTTTTTTTTCGGTTCGGTTATTTGGCAAGCGTTCGCTCATTCGTTCGTTTTAATGAACGTGTTCATCGGATTAGTTTAGTTAACAAACGTTCGTTCGTTAACCCGTTCGTCGTTTTTCTTTTTCTCAGATTTAATCCGTGATTTTTCTGATCGTGATTCCTGATCCGATTTTCGTTTTAGTATAACTTTTCGCTCGTTTATCGGAATCAGGCGATTCAAGCGCCTGGAGTTTCATCTCGAAACCCTCTTTCCGAATAATCAACTTAAACAAGTTTTTGCTTCAGTAAAAATTGACTTTGTCCCAGATTAGTAAAACAAAGTTGTTTTCTTTCGCCGTTTGACTTTCGTTGCTTTGTTTGATTTGATTCTTTTTGCAAATCGGAGTTCTTAAGTTGAACATTCTGGTTAGATCTCTTGTTCGAGTTTTACCTGTGCATTAGATGAGTACTTATTGTATGTTTGTTTGTTTGTCTGCGATAGAATACCCGGAGTGTGCCGCCTGTTACTTCGAGTCTCTGGGTTTCGCGGATCATCAGCAAGGCAGGTAACACTTTGATCATACTTTTCTACTACCCAGTTTTATGCATTAGATCGATCCTCAAACATTGCATGATTAGGATCTAAGTAAATTGTGGGTTATGGGAAGTAGATGAGGTAGTACCTATTACCTGTTTTATTATCAAACCTTTGGGAGTTACTTCTACGTTTGCTTATTATGCCATGCTACGCTAGTAGACGTGGATTGGGTGAGTGTATCCATGACAGATGTGAGTTTGTTAATTAATGGTTTATTTAAGGTGGCAACTTAAACACACATCTAGGTGGATTGAGGCACATGGTTTCTATCAGGACTTGCCTGTTTTTCTTCGGTCCGCCACCCAGGCTCAAAGGGATCATAAGATTATTCATGCTAGAAACTTCCGTGTGCAGCCACATGCTATTATGGGCTCTAGCATAGTTGACTAAGTCGTGCGAACTCTTACAGGGTAGACTAGCAGATGTAGGGGATGTAGGTTGGTACGGTCTACCCTATACGTAAGGTGCAAGCGCTTCTGAAAGACTATGTCTCGGTCATCCGTTTCTCAAACACCATGTAGTGCGAGAAACCAAACGGAGGAGATCGAGTCATGTGGGGAAAAGTGCGCAAACCTCTGCAGAGTGTATAAACTAATCATGGTTAGCCGTGTCCCCGGTTATGGACATCTTGAGTATCTAGTACTTGGATATCATGTGAATCTCATCATGTTACTTCTAAATTAATATTGTTGGGATGTTAATGAGTATTTTTAAATTGGGATTGAGAATGTTGTCAACCATTCTCAATGTTTAACAACCACCATGATAGTTAAATAAATTTATTCCTTTGCAGTAGGGAAAAATTGGCTTTATGCAAAAACTGTAACCATAGAGCTTTTCCACCATCCATATAGATGCAGTATAGCTTATTCCATTGTTATTCTCTATGTGTTACATTGCCAGCATATTCCATGTGCTAACCCATTTTCGAGCTGCAACGTTTCATGTTGCAGACTTTTCAAACGACGAGTAAGGTGCTTTTAGGTCGTGGTTCTATACTCAGTGATGCCGTTGGAGTTGATGGACTCGCTTATCTTCCAAGCCTTCCGCTGTTATCGTATTTTAGATGGCCTTAAGCCATATTTATTTCAATAAGTTCTCTTTTGAGACATTCGGTGTAACAAGTGTGTGATTGCTACTCTGTTATAAATCCTCCAAGTACTGTGTGGTGTCAGCATTACTGATCCAGGGATGACACTGAGCATAGAGATCAGACTGTTTGAGGTCTCATCGCTACAAAGGTGGTATCAGAGCACACGCTGACTGTAGGACACGGCCACTAAGCTAAAGCCCTAGATCACTACTCTTTCTTCTCATTTCTGACTCCTCATCTTTTCTATTCTTTAGGATGGCGGATGCAAGGATCAAGTTCACACAACCAGAGGAAAACTCACCTTTTGGATATCACTTGAAGGAAGCCACTATATACCTAAACATAGGAGTACCAAGCTTCATCGGGACCTTCAACGCCACTTTACCCGAAGAGGAGGATTCAACTCTACATTCCAGGAAGGACATTTGCACCAGCCACAGAGCCAATAGAGTTTACCTTTGATGCACCAACATGGAGCCTAGGAAAGAGAATGGCAGCTCACATCGCCATGGGACGAATTGGAGAAGTTTACCACAACGATCTCAAGAATACTATCTACCAGATTTGTGGGCGCCGAGGTGAGCATTGGGAGATGATCACCACCAGGAAGGACAGATCAATCACAGCTTATATTCAGGAGTTAAACCAACACATCCGACGCCAGGAGAATCAGATGTGCGCAGATATGGAGGATCTACAGAAGGCTATGACCAAGATCAAGGAGCTAGAAGAAGAACTCAAGGCTACACGTAAAGACTATACGGAAGAAATCGTTGCTCTAGTAAGACAGAACGGCGACCTTAAGGAGAAGATTGGAGTATTCATGGGAGGATCAGCACCCAGAGGAGAAGTGGATGAACCTACTTGTCCAGATAATTATATCATCATCGACGACACCGACTCGGATCCCGACGACAACAATGATGACTATGTTGATGAAACTGGAGCAGATATCATGGAATCTGCATCCAAGCAGATTTTCTAGTTGACCACCACAACAGTAGTAGAATTTTCCACCATTTAATTAGTTTAGTCCAAGCACTTTTGTAACAATAGTTAGACCGTCGTATGCCCTTGTTTGAATTGATTAGAGTGATATTGTGTGTTTTTGTCTCATGTGCATATGAATAGTGTTATCTCACTAGACCTCATTCTATTCTTAACTCTCCTCTCCTCTTTAAAACCTCAGATGCCTCCGAGACGGACCCACAGCAGCATGGTCGGAGAATTTTACAGCCACTTAAACTACTAGGGAAAAGGCTAGCAGCAGCGCGGGTTTTTAGGCTAGCAGCAGCGCGGGTGGCCGCGCTACTAATAAGGCGCTACAGCTAACTCATAGTAGTAGCGCGGCCCTAACCCGCGCTACTACTATTGACGATATTAGGAGCGCTTTTTGTGAACGCGCTACTATTAACTAGCTGTAGCGATTTTGCCATCCCTCGCTACTGCTATATCTTTCATCATTTTCCCACTGCCCCATTCCCTTTCAGTTCTCCTTTCAGATACTAGATACTAGGTACTTTTAGTAGATATCAAATTCATAAACCATTACTAGGTACGGTAGTACTCCCTTCGTTCCAAATTACTCGTCGTGGTTTTAGTTCAAACCACGACGAGTAATTTGGAACGAAGGGAGTACTAGATAACAATTTCATGCATAGCCAACATGCATCCTCAAGCAGTACAAGGTCATATCAACGGCCATCATCATATGTAGTTCTAGATGATATCGACGACAATCATCATATGTAGTTCTAGATGATATAGCCACACACACATATGTAGTTCTAGATGATATAGCCACACACACACATATGTAGTTCTAGATGATATCGAAGACAATCATCATCCTCAAGCCTGGGCGGTTGGTGTTCCGGATAGTAATTAGGATGGCCTGTACAACACGAAGATTCTTGCCATCGAGGAATTTCTTCCACCCAACCGAGTTTAAGTGTGTGGGACCGTCCGTGTCCACACGGTAAGTACAGGTTGTGACGGAGCCCCTTGCAGTAAGGCGTAGTCCTGCTGAGCCTTCTTCATCAGGCTAGATACCATAACTCACAGATATGCTCTTTGCCAATTTCTGAATAAGAAAAACATATCAATTAATAAGCATGTGATCGAACTCTACACTAAAACATATATATCATCGACTAGATTCCACACAACATACCATATCATTGGACTGTACACTAAGTAATTCACACTATTAATTTGCATTTGTAAGTATAACATACCATATCATGTCGATCAACCATGGTATTTGTCAAGCGGGTCACGAATGGCACCCCGACAAAGTCAGCACGTGGCGGAATTATGTCCCACAGGTTGGACACTTCCTCCTCACTCAGCCTTGTTCTTTCAGCTACAATGGCTTCATGAAGTGGGTCCTCATCATCTTCATCGAGTGGGTCCTCATTATCTTCATCATCTTCATCATCTTCGTCATCTTCGTCATCTTCATCATCTTCCACCAGGTTGAGATAAATGACACCTAGCTTGGGTCTTTCTGCTCGGAAGTTGAAGCTGATCAACTCACCACCAGTAAGATGCATGCGAGCGACGAAACGGGCCCATCCATCTCCTCCAATCTGCGACATATTGCGTCCTTTCTCGACCTCCATAGTGTACGGCCTCCCAGGAGCCTCAAATTTCACAGTGTCTCCTGTCAGCTTGTTGAATTTCAACCTCACATTGCATGGGACGATCTGTGTAAAATAAGCAAAATGACACAATGCAGTAATGCCAACACTAAAAATAAAATAATTATTACATTTCATCTAATTTCTTACCGCCACATGACGAAAACTCGGCTGGAAGTAGATGTCGAATAGCTTGCCAGTTGCAAGGCTACTGGCGCATCTTGACTTGCACAGTTGACATAGTGGTGGTGGTGGTGGCGCCATTCTTCCGAAAGCAATATGAGCAAAGGATTAACGATCAACTAAATCAAAATGTTTTAAGTGAACTAAATCAACTAGCCTACTAAATCAACTAAATCAAAATGCTCTAAGTCAACTAAATCAACTAGCCTACTAAATCAACTAAATCAAAATGTTCTAAGTGAACTAAATCAACTAAATCAAAATGTTCTAAGTCAACTAAATTAACTAAATGAATTAGCCTACTAAATCAACTAAATCAAAATGTTCTAAGTCAACTAAATCAACTAGCCTACTAAACAACTAAATCAAAATGTTCTAAGTCAACTAAATAAACTAGCCTACTAAGTCAACTAAATCAAAATGTTCTAAGTCAACTAAATTAACTAAATGAATTAGCCTACTAAATCAACTAAATCAAAATGTTCTAAGTCAACTAAATCAACTATCCTACTAAGTCAACTAAATTATATCAACTAAATCAAAATGTTGCATATGAGCAGGAGGGAGAAGGAGGGGCGACTTGAGGAGGGAGAAGAGAGTAGGATGGAGTAGGAAAGCGGTGCGAGGAGGGGCCGGCCGGCGCGGCCAGTTGAAGGAGGACGGAGGAGGAAGGCGGAGCGAGGAGGGGCCGGCTGGCGCGGCCAGGGAGGACGGAGGAGGAAGGCGGAGCGAGGAGGGGCCGGCCAGCGGCGAGTGGAGAGGGAGGACGGAGGAGGAGGCCGGTACCGAGTCCAGCAAGGAGGAGGAGGTGACAACGCACGGCGTAGACGGAGGAGGGGCGACGGGGGCGCGCGGCTCAGACGGATCGGAGAGGATTGAGTGGCTGTGTGTGTGAGTGGATCGGAAGGGAGGAGATGAATGGCTTAGCAGTAGCGCTCTTCAGGAAAAGACGCTACTGCTAAGCTTTCTAGCAGCAACGCCTTTCACAATAAAGCGCTACTGCTATGTGTCAGCATGTAAAAATAGACTTTGTTCAATATATCAAAAACACATTGATCATGAACGATCTTTTTGTGTACAATCTAATTTGTCAATATGAGTCCTCACCGGTTTAGGAATAGGTGAAGACTAATATTGTAGCCACAAATTCTACACATAGAGTTCAATGAAGATCAAGTGCTTGTCAAAGTTTGAGAAGTAACATATTTAAGGTGGTAGAAACTCTCTTCACGGAGCGAGGTGGGACTAAATTTTTGTAGGAAACTTAGCAGTAGCGCTTATCTGAGAAATGCGCTGCTACTATGCTACGTAGCAGTAGCGCGCATCACTATAACGTGTTGCTGCTATAACTAGCCTCACGGCGGCCTCGTAGGAATTATAGCAGCAGCGCATCTTTGGGAGGATGCGTTACTGCTATATTTGTCTCAGCAGCGAGTTTCGTCAGTCCGCGCTACTGCTAGTTAGCAGCAGCGAGTTAATTTGAAGTGCGCTGCTGATAAGATTCTGTGTATAGGCTTTTCCCTAGTAGTGTTACCCTGTAGACACTGTCACATGGAATCAGTTTCAGCAAGCTTTCGTACTGCCCATGTTTCAGCAGCAGCTATGGCCATGAAGAAGCGTGAGTTTTGCAACTTACGCCAAGGAGGACGGACAGTTGGCCAGTATGTGGATGCTTTCAGTAAACTAGCACGTTATGCCCCAGATGACGTTGCTACGGATGCAGCTAAGCAACAGAAGTTTCTAGAAGGACTGAAATTATGAGCTGAGCATGCAGTTGATGGTAGATAGTTTCAATAACTACCAGGAGTTAGTAGATCGTGCTCTTATGATTGAGGGGAAGCAGCAGCAGATTGACAATCGTAAGAGGAAGTATGGACAGGGGAAGTACAATTCTGGAGCTCAGTAGAAACCACGCTTTACCCCAAAGTTAGGAGGGCAATTTCAGCATACTCACGGAGGAGGCAGCTCGCACAATCATAATGGCACCAAGAATGGAAACGGGAATGGAGGAAGCAATGGACAAAGCCGCACCAACCCGTCAACACCATCCAAGGTAGACCTAAGCCATATCACTTGTTATAAGTGCCGTAAGACTGGGCATTATGCAAATGAATGTCTAGAAGCCCAAAATGGTAATGGCAATGGAAGCTCAGGAAAGATGCCGAACCCTTTCAACAGGGGGCAAGTGAACCACGTTACCGTGGAGGAGGTTGAAGCTCAGCTAGACGCAGTGATAGGTAAGTTTTTGGTTAAGACATTTACTGCAGTGGTTCTTTTTGATATTGGTGCTTCGCATTCATACATATCAAGGGGATTTGTGGATAAATATAAACTACCAACCCAAGCACTTAGGTCACCCATGCTAGTAACCTCACCCGGAGTAGAGTATACGGCTAGTATATGGTGTGATCGACTACAATTAATGATTGGACACCATGTATTTCCCTCGGACCTAATAGTTTTGGAATCGCAAGGGTTGGATGTGATATTAGGCATGGATTGGTTATCGAAGTATGGAGGGAATATAGATTGTGCCAGTAAGTCGATTTTGCTTACCACCCCTGAAGGAAGAAGAATCAAGTATGTATCTCGGCATGAGCCGAGAAGAGCACATGTAAATTACTTATCAGGAGTTGTGCAGGAGGAAGTACCAGTGGTAAGGGATTTCCCCGATGTATTTCCAAAAGAGTTGCCAGGCATGCCACCGGATAGAGACATTGAGTTCCTAATTGAACTACTGCCAGGCACTGGGCCGATATCCAAGAGACCGTACAGGATGCCAGCCCAAGATTTGGAGGAAATTAAGAAGCAGATTAAGGAGTTGTTGGACAAAGGTTTTATTCGCCCAAGTTCTTCACCTTGGGGATCTCCAGTACTTCTGGTGGAGAAGAAGGATGGGTCGTGAAGAATGGTTGTTGATTATCGCGGATTGAATGAAGTAACAATCAAGAACAAGTACCCACTACCAATGATCAATGATCTGTTTGATCGGTTGCAAGGAGCTAAGGTGTTCTCCAAGATTGATTTGCGATCAGGGTACCATCAGTTGAAGATTCGGGAGCAAGATATACCGAAGACGGCTTTTACCACCAGGTATTGGCTGTATGAGTATACCGTTATGTCATTTGGTCTGACTAACGCCCCAGCCTATTTTATGAACATGATGAACAAGGTGTTTATAGACTTTTCGGATAAGTTCGTCGTGGTGTTCATTGATGATATTTTGGTGTACTCGAAGAATGAAGAGGAACATAAGGAGCACTTGCGTTTTGTACTCGAGAAGCTCAGAGAACATCAGCTATACGCCAAGTTCAGCAAGTGTGAGTTTTGGTTGAAGGAAGTTGGATTTCTCGGACATGTTATATCCGGAGAAGGTATCGTAGTAGACCCCACTAAAGTTGTCACTGTGACAAACTGGGAAGCACCAATAATAGTTGGAGAAATCTGGAGTTTCCTTGGACTCGCAGGATACTACCGGAGATTCATTGAAAATTTCTCGAAGATTGCGAAGCCTATGACCGAATTGTTGAAGAAGGATACTAAGTTCATTTGGACTGAGGAGTGTGAGGCTAGTTTCCAAGAGTTGAAGAAACGTTTGGTTACCTCACCAGTATTAATTCTGCCAGATCAGACCAAGGATTATGAAGTGTATTGCGACGCTTCACGTCGAGGACTTGGAGCAGTGCTTATGCAGGAGGGAAGAGTTGTTTCGTATGCTTCACGACAGCTTAAGCCTCATGAGTTGAATTATGCTACTCATGATTTGGAGTTAGCAGCCGTAGTGCACGCACTAAAAACGTGGGGACATTTTCTCATTGGAAATCATTGTGAGGTGTACATGGATCACAAGAGTTTGAAGTACATCTTCATGCAGAAGGAGTTAAATCTCAGGCAGAGGAGATGGTTGGAGCTTATTAAGGATTATGATATGAGATTGCATTATCACCCCGGGAAGGCTAATGTTGTAGCAGACGCGTTGAGCCGCAAGAGCCATGTCAACACCCTAATGATCGGAGGTTTGCCACAAGAACTAGCGGAGGAATTCCGGGAGCTATGTTTGGAGATAGTTCCGAGAGGCTTCGTAGCAGCATTGGAGATTCAGTCTACTTTGATGGATAAAATCAGAGAAGTTCAAAAGGCAGATAAGGAAGTTGCTTGCATTAAGGAAAGGATGAGCAAGGGAAAGGCTAAAGGATTTCGTGAGGATGAGCAAGATACCTTATGTTTTGAGGACCGTGTTTATGTGCCCAATGACCCGGAGATCAGGAAGTTGATTCTGCAAGAGGCACATGATTCACCATATTCGATTCACCCCAGAAATACAAAGATGTATTTGGATTTGAAGGAAACTTTCTGGTGGACCGGAATGAAGAAGGATATTGCAGAGTATGTAGCAGTTTGTGATGTATGTCAGAGGGTGAAAGCAGAACATCAGAAGCCAGCAGGATTATTACAGCCATTGCCTATACCCGAATGGAAGTGGGATAAACTAGGCATGGATTTCATCACAGGATTTCCCAGGACCCGCTCAGGCTGTCCGGACTTGCAATGCGGTCTGTAATAGACCATCTTTGGCCAAAGGGGCCTAAGCTAGACAGTTACTTTGGCTTGGTGCAACAATTCCTTGGGGCCGTGATCGGATCGATGCCATGAGAAGGTCGGTGTGCATAGAGGGTGCGCGGATGGCTCTTGCCCGCGTTAAAGCCTATTAGACGGATATGGAGGCCGCCATTAAAGCGACCCAGGATCCGGCGGGGGGCCAATATCCGGCCGAGCACTACTTGGCGCAGGTCACAGAAGGTGCCCACCTAATAGAGGCGCAGTGCTCGAAGAATGTCTTGTTCGTATGATGAATTGTATCATTGTAAAAACAATGTTTATTTTGATTATGAGGCTATATTTATACTTTTTGCCTGAAAATATGACTGTGTCCCCTGTGCGGCCATTTATATATATGTATATATAAATATGTAATCCAAAAGTTAGCAGTCGTTGGCTTCAGCCCCCACGCATACAATGCGGGGGTGTTCGCGAAAAATATGCTTAATCACACTTGATCCAACGTCTTGGTCCATTAAGGAGGTGATCGCACGTCGAACTAGGCAACTGGACTATATAGTTGTAACACTTTCGCTTAGCCATGGGAGTCTAATGTTGGGGATACTATGTAGCCCCTGGTACCTTTGCGTGCATCCGAATACGGGCGCGTATGTACATGACCGAGAAATGGCCCTTCGTTAATGTGGAGGAATCCTAAAGATTTCGGTGAGTCTTCGAGTGGTTGAACAGTCTCTCGCTGCATCATGACAGTCAGTTTTCGGCTTTCTCTACTGAGGTGCTCATCCGGAATAACCAGGGCACAATCGCAGTAGTTCTCCTTTGGCCACCTTAGCTGATAATAACGGAATGTAAGGCGGCAAACCCAGGAGCAGGGCAAACCCAACATTCGACTCGTACACTTACGACTCGTACGCGTTGCACCCCCGACAGTACGGCTCGCATGCTGCTCGCCAAAGGGGACACACGTTGTCTTGCAATTTCACTAATGTGTGGGACCATAATTGAATAAACCGTCGATAGCCGAAATCTAATCGCTCGACGGGCGTCAGCTGAGAAGAGAGAAACGGGGGAGGGAGAAGAGATCGCCCACCCGCCGCGCACGGACTCCAAGAAATATATGGTGATAATGTGAGGTGGGCCATGCTAGAGTCCGAACCGCTTCCGGAGCCCGCTCTCACCGCCCTGGCCTCACAAGAGGCCAGCTGCCCGCCGCATGCATGCATAGTAAGTAGTACTGCTTATGTGGAGGAGAGAGAGGCATTGACAAAGTCAAGGAGTGGGCTCTGCAAGAGCCCGTCTCTACACGTGCTCCTAGGTATAAAAAAATAATTCTAAAAAAGGCATAAAAACAATTGTGTCTAAAAAAAAGAAAGGTAAAAAACATTTGAGAGGAAATAGATAGAGAGAAAGTGAGAAAAAGTTGTAACCTGGGCATTACATGAGGAAGGAGGGAGTGGTGCACATGCCAAGGTCATTGGGCTGCCGTGTTTCACACTCCTCCGTCGTAACAGTGGAGACAATAGCTTTCATCAAAAATAAACAATGAATACTCGTTGCTCGTCCTCTATATCGGAAAGAATACTTTCATTTACCGACATATGGGACGTCGACCATCCTGGTCCACCTGCCATGCACAAAATTATCCTGGTCTACCCCGGTAGTATCGCAGGCCCAACCTTTCCCACTGTAAGTTGTTCGAACGAAGGAACCATCATGACTTCGTTGAATTCCGCTTCTTCAAGAAAACTTACTGTACCAGCAATACTGCTACCACACGCGAAGAGTGGACGACACTGTACAACATCATATCACTGAAACCCACTAGGCCAAACTAGCCCGCCTAGGTCATCTATTTTGGAACGGAGGGAGTACGTCTCTACACTGTTATGATTTTGTGTTGCACATTCTCTGTACTTTTGCTATGATTTTCCTACCCTATGAACGAAATGAGGCCTGAATGTATTCGTGTCGACTATTCTCTGATCGATTGCTAATCCTACAATTTTAGGAGCTAGGGCTATTGGTCGATCGACGAGGGATAAGTAAAAGCGTACAACGAGCTCATCATCCCCAATGTTTCTCTTCGGTGAGTGTTTTGCAAGTACTATAGCTCGCACAGTAGCTAGCCTACTAACACCAAGAATCATCAAACAAGCCCTGCTGATATGATAAACAATTCAAACTTACATCTAAGCATGCCATATATTAGATCAAAAGCTGGTTAGGATACATCTGTTTCCATAACTCGGAGAGGGTTCGCATGATTCATCGCATGATCCACTATCAAACAAAAGCACGGACAGCAGCATGGGAATCGATTTCTGGGGCGATGTCCATAGGACTGACCGCGACTTCGGAATCGATCTTTGGGGTGATGTCCATAGGATAGACAGCGGCATCGGAATCGATCTCCGGGGCGATGCCAATAGGACGGGCCGCGACATTAGAATCATCAAGGACGTCCACCGGCACTTGCACAACCCTAACATATTAGCAAGCACATTGCAAATAATCAAAAACCACAACTATGGTAATAAGCCATTATTTTTTACCTTGTGCAGCTCACCGGGGGATGTCATCCCTCCGAGGGCCATCTCCTCGTCCTCGATGGGGGCCATCACCTTGCCAGGGGAATACTGCTTCTCAGCAGCGACTATCTCCTCAAACTCGGCCTTGAGCCTCGCATAGGTGGCCATCAGAGTTCCTGGGGTAGGCACGGTGGGGCCCTTGCTGTTCTTCCAACTTTCTTTGAGGAGTTCGTCTGCCCACGTCGTCACTCTTTGGCCAGTGCTTGTTTCTTGGAGTTCTTCGTCTCCATGGGTTGGCCCGCCAACATGGTCAACTCTTTGGTCGGTGCTCGCTTATTGGAGATCGTTGTCTCTAGTGGGTTGTCCATCGGCAACTCTTTCCCTAGTGCTCCAGGATCCATTAATGAACTGACAAACAAAAAGCAATCAAAAGGAAACCACATTCACAATGAAAACGGGAAAAGAATAGGATGTGAGAATCAGTTGGTACTTCGCAAAAAGAAGATTCTTGGAATGAAAATATAGCAACATACCTGATTCGCCCACCTTTCCTTCGTTGGTACAGAAGAAAAATGGCAGAAGTGAGTAGCCTGGAGTGAAGTTTTCTTCATGAAAGGGAAGAAAGGGCTTGAACGAGCGTTCCAGTGAAATGATGGTTGCTTCGTCCAGTCCAACTTGGAGGCCACCTTACCACTGCTAGTAAAGGTGTGGGTTTTGTGATAGGACGGGTCATGGCGGCCACACCGGGGTGATAGGTGAGTCTCGAATGTAGCACCTCGTTGTGATTTGGTGGATGGCACGCGGGCCCGGATGCTTTGAAATGTCCCGCGTGTAGATAGAGCGGCTAGTCATATAGGAGTGCTCGATATTGTGCACTGCGACCAAGGCGGAGAGGAAAACGAGAGAACTACATAGTTAATGCATGAATTTAATTAGGGTAGTTTTGTAAAGTACGAGATACATTCCTCCAATCACAAAATGCCTTGGTTCATGAGATTTGAGATTTGAGCCCTATAAACCGGAAGGGAGGGAGTACTGCATGCGGTGTAGTCTAGTCACTTGTTGAAATCACTAGAAAGGTAAATATCGCTTTCCGGTTTACAGGGCAATACTACTCCCTCCATCTAGGTGTGTAAGTTAGATTACAAAAACGAAATAGTCCCAAAACACTTAGGCGCGGTGCATTAACTTCTACCTTGTTTCTTGTTTCTTGACATATCAACCAATAAGAGATGAGAGTTGTGCATGCTTTTAATGACTTGCAATAGCTAGTTCATTGCATGCAATGCTATAATTAGCAAATAAACATTAGTGACCCCAGGAGGGAACGGTGCTAAGCGCGTGGACCTATGCAGAACGAGTATCAACCAATGGATGATGGAGTTTAATTGTTAAACAATACTCCCTCCATCTAGGTGTGTAAGTCATCTTACGAAAACCAAATAATCCCAAAACACTTAGATGCGATGCATTAAATTCAACCTCGTTTCTTGTTTCTTGACATATCAACCAATAAGAGATGTGGGGTGTGCATGCTTTTAATGACTTGAGACTACCAAACACGACATGCAGTGGTTAGTTCATTGCATGTTGTAGCGACCCGACCTCAAACGGTCAAGTCTTTGTGCTTAAGTGTCATCCCTGGATCGGTATGCTGACACACACAGTACTCGAGGATTTATAACAGAGGTAAATCACATGTATAAAATAACGTAAATACTATTACCTCAATCCATAAAGCGGAAGAAACAACAAGGTTGTGGATTCCCATCAACAGCAACGACAAAGTTGAGTGTAGAAATCATAACCCTAACGTATCACTTACTCATCGTAAGAATCCTCCAACATGAGACATTGCAGCCATGTAGGTCAGTACATTGAATGTACTGGCAAATTCTTGTAGCGACCCGACCTCAAATGGTCAAGTCTCTGTGCTTAAGTGTTATCCCTGGATCAGTATGCTGACACACATAGTACTTGAGGATTTATAACAGAGGTAAATCCAATGAATAAAATAACATAAATTCTATTACCTCAATCCATAAAGCGGAAGAAACAACAAGGTTCTGGATTCCCATCAACACCAATGGAAAAGTTGAGTGTAGATATCATAACCCTAACGTATCACTTACTCGTCGTAAGAATCCTGCAACATGAGACGTTGCACATGCAATGCTATTAATTAGCAAATGAACATTAAGTTCTCTCATTTTCCCCTCCTCCTTGGTCACGGTGCACAACCTAAGATGACTTACTCACCTAGACGGAGGAACTAGCAATTTTGTCTCATGCAAGAGCCTGGCTAGTATATGCGTGCTCCAAGGCACCGCACCACGCGAGCATTCGCAACTGCCACGTTCGGGTTGCGCTTGGCTCTTCGCCTCTTCGAGAAGACAAACAATGATGTTACTCATACTTCTACAGTATAGAATCCACTGCTGCATGTCCGTCCACCTCGTGCGGAGGGATAGCGTGTAGCGAAAGCTTCTACTTACTGCTCCTGCCTTTGCGTCTATGACAAGTGGGCCCAACAGGTGGTTGGCCCTCCTGTCATGCAGCCAAAGGCAGTTGCAGTTAAGGCACCGGAGGTCAATCCGCGAGGGAGAGGGCGTTGTAGTAATCAAATTTCTTGGTCTTGTATGAGTTGATGCGACACATCAAAGCACTGCACTTGATATAAGTCTTTTTACACATTTCAAATGGACTACTTCGTATGTAGACATATTCTGCTTCGTATGTAGTCACTTGTTGCAATCTCTAAAAAGACTTATATTTGGAAACGGAGGGAGTACAACGCATGCATGCATGACGTGACTTTCCTTTTGATACTTGCATGTGTTGATTTGATGCACCTTGCCAAATTTTGACTATAAATTTAACTAACCAAATTTTCTTGCATGTCACAAAAAATTACGGGGCTGTTTGGATTGTGACTATGTTTGTCTTATGTTGCCACATTATTTTTCCCACACTTGCCACACTTGCCTAACCTGAGTTGCTCAAATTGTTAGACCCACTTTGGCTTGCCTAAGTGAATCTTGCCACAATTTTTGTGTCTATGACATGTAGGGTTCACTGCTAATAAAAAAATTCTTGTCTTAGGTGTGGCTAATAAAAAAGACTTACTTTTAGGAACGGAGGGAATAGAAAATATAAATAATAATGCATGTTGGGGCAACCCACGTTTCCGCTAATTTTAGTCGTGGGCTTGTTCACAATTTTTACGAGGGGGTGGTTGTTCATTTAATGGAGGGACTTGCAGTACCAGACTTGAACGATACAAAGTGCGACCTGGCACACTGTAACAGCACTTGGAACAAGCGGGTAGCTATCTCAAAAAACAATCAACAACTAAAAAAACCACGACCTGGCATGCAGTAGTAGACAATTTTAAACAATTGTTTTGATGGAGTGAAAAAGAAAAACTAACCCACTACGTATATATAGGCCTGAGCCTCCGCGCTTGCTTGCTAGGGTTGCTGTATTCACACACTCTCATCCTCTCTAGATCTAAACAAGATAGGGGTAGTAACACTATCTTTCTCACTTCAAAAAACACTAGCTTCCTATCCTCACCGCTGGTTATAGATCCGGACGTATCCCCCTTTGTCGGTGAAGGGGAGGAGGGGCAGCGTTTAGGCCGTCGTCGACAGCGTGTCAGGACCCTGACTCAATGCCACATCGATCTAGCATGTAACACCTCATATCACTTTGCGGCCTCACGCACGGTATTCCCACGGGTGTCGCCTTACCTTTGCCCGGGACCGTTTGCGCCTTTTGGCACACGTATATGGTAGTGTCGCTAGCATCCATATGATAAGGAGCCCGGGCTGACATGGCTAGTTGTAAACCCAAAGTGGCACAAACTTACAGGGACAGGCATCCATGACCCAGCATCGAACATGTCGGTCATCAGCGAGTGAATCCAGGCTGTAGCGCGGGGCTAGCAGGACTCCGGTGAACCGGGCTGTAGCGGGCTAACAGGACTCCGGAATTCATCGCGTGACATTTCCCTGAAGGGACAGACACAGGAACGAGAAGGACACATGCCGGCCAGCCTAAGTGTTCCGGAGCAGTAGCAAGCTACCATGGCTCGGTGGAGACACTAGGAGACATTTCCCGGTAAGAGGGGCTACTAAAGATAAACAACTCGATAGTCAGATCCCACACATACCAAGCATTTCAATAACATACACACAATATGCTCGATATGTGCAAATACAACATGGCATCACAACATGACTCTACGACTCAAGTATTTATTCATTAGGCTCCGATGAGCGAGATATTACAAACAGGGGTCTCATGACCCAACATTCAGAGCATACAAGGCAAAGCACAGGCGGAAGCTATCATGTCTGAGTACAGACATCTATAAATGAAAAAGGCTGAGAAGCCTGACTATCTACCAGATCCTGCCGAGGGCACAAGATCGTAGCTGAGGTAACAAGCTAAACGTCGAAGTCCACACGGAACTACTAGCGAGACCGAAGTCTCTCTGCAAAAACATAAAATAGGCAAACGTGAGTACAAATGTACCCAGCAAGACTTACATCAGAACTATCTACATATGCATCATTATCAACAAAGGGGATGGTGGAGTTTAACTGCAGCAAGCTAGCTTTCACTCGGTGGCTATCCTGAACTACTATTGCAAGTAACTCTTTTGAGGTGGCGCACACGAGTCCACATATTCACCATATCAATACACCACTATGGATCCGCTCCCGTCTCCCTACGAGAACGCCATCCATAGCACTCACGCTTATCTTGCGTATTTTAGAGTATCCACTTTCACTTGTCTATGAACTGATATAAGCAACCCATAAGTCCTTTTCCGCGGACACGGCTATTCGAATAGATGATGTTAACCCTGCAGGGGTGTACTTCTTCACACACGCTCTCACCACTTACTGCCGTTTACACGACATGTACTCAGCAACCTTCAAGCGGAAGCCCAACGCGGGTGTCGGCCACGACCTACCTAAACACTCAAGTCTCTAGTCCAGGTTTATCGCCTATTCGGGTTCCATCCATGAGGAGATCCGGCCGAAGTTTCGCTCACAGCCCCAAACGATGTGAATAGGGTTCCGTGACACCAAACGGGCGCATGGTTTACCCGACCACGTGCCTACCGCATCACAGCCCACCCCTACAGTCAGCGCTGCGCACGGCCTCCAGCATACTACAAACACCAGAAACTACTTGCAACTCCTGGACAGAGGACAAGGGTGATTAAGAAGCCGAGAGGGTCCATTGGTTTCGGGCCCAATGCGTGGTAGTAGCTGAATCATGGATCACAAACACAGAACTCAGTTCCTGAGGACGGCTGCAATGAGACAACCCACCATGTACTCCTACATGGCCTCTCACCGCTACCTTTACCAAATCGTGTTCATACACTTAGCTCTCAGCAGTAGGACATGTTTATACACCTCCGATTCATTCCCGATGAATCAGACCTGACTCAACTCTAAGCAATAGCAGGCATGACAAACAAGCAAGAATGAGTAGGCACATCAGGGCTCAAACAACTCCTACTCATGCTAGTGGGTTTCATCTATTTATTGTGGCAATGACAGGTCATGCAGAGGATAAAGGGGTTCAACTACCGCAGCAAGTAACAGATATGTCGTTGTTGTCCTAATGCAGTAAAAGAGAGCAGGAGCGGGAGAGTGGGATTGTATCGGAATGAACAAGGGGGTTTTGCTTGCCTGGCACTTCTGAAGATAACATTGAGTCTTCATCAGTGTCAACGATCACATCATCGGTACAGCGTCTACCGAGGGGGAACAACACCGGCAAACACAGAAGAAACACGATCAATGTAGTGCACAATATGATGCATGCTATGACATGGCAACATGCTGGTGTTTTGAGCTAATGCATCTACAACAAAGTTAAATGAAGTTGGTTTGAATCCAAGATTCAAATTCAAACTTCATATGTGATTATTCAAATGCCCTTTAATTGATTTGTCCGAAACAGAGGACAAACATTGTTCAAACATGCATGAAAATGGTACAGATGGATTCCTTGAATTTTTCTGATAATTTTTCATATATAATTTGTCTCATTTGGAGTTACGGTTGAATTCCTATGAATTTTAGAAGTTTAAATTATTTTCTGGAATTTCCTGAATTAAAATAATTCCAGAAATAAATAATTGCTTCAGCATTGAGTAAGCATGACGTCAGCAAGTCAACTGCGGCTGACTTGGGTCAAACCTGACGTGTGGGGTCCACTCGTCAGTGACAGGGGGTTAAACAGGGTTAGTTTAATCCTAATTAAAAAGGTTAGTGGCACTCAGGCCCACTGTCAGTGTCAGGGGGGGGTTAGTTAACGGTGATTAGCCTTAAGCTAATCACCTGACCCACGGGGCCCACCTGACGGCCCAGCGAGGTCAAACGGTCAACCCCACCGGCGTTAAGCCGCCGGCGAGGCCTGAACGCGGCGGAGGGCTGCGGGATCGTCGCTCCGGCGACCAAATCGATGGCCGAGCCCATCTACGAGGAGCTGGGGCTCGTGCGCATCCAACGGTGGCAGGGGGAGGAGCTGGGGAGGCTGGAGTTAACGGCGGCGAGCTCTTTTGCGGCCGCCGGAGTTCGGGCAATCTCGGGGTGGCGTTACGGAGCACTGGAGGAGGCGTCGTGGGTGTCTACGGGTTCATGCGATCGTGCTGAGCACAACGGTGGGCTCGGGAACGAGCTGCGGTGGCTGTGGCCACGGCTACGCCATGGCCGGCGGCGAGATCCTTCGGTCATGGTTGGGGATCGGGGTTAGAGCTCGCGAAGGACGACGAGGGAAGGGGGAATCGGGTCAAAGGCTCACCGCGGAGTTGCGGGGATGGTTAGTGGGCTCGGGGGCGCGCCGGAGTGGCCGAATCGACGGAGAAGGGCGCCGGGGCTGAAGCTTGAACACGATGACGATGGCGGCTGCTCGGGGCCCTTCTGGTCGCGTGAGACGACGAGGGGGACGAGGACGGAACGGCGGAGCTCGGGAGCGCGTCAGAGAGGAGAGGGGGTGGCGGTGGCCGCGAGGGAGCTCGTCGGCGGCGACGGCTGCGTTCGAGCGAGTGAGAGAGAGGAAGCAGAGGAGAGGAGGGCCACGGGGAGAGTGATAGAGAGGTCGAGGGGGTTCGGCATCTCCGTGGCGTCGCTAGGAGGGGCCGGGGAAGATCCAGGCAGGCAGGGAGGGAGGAGGTGGCCGGGGCGCGTGGCCGCGCGCGCCGGGCGCGTGCTCGTCCTCCTGGCAGGGAGGAAGACGACAGGGGGGGGATGGTGGGCTGGGCCGCTGCTGGGCTGCACAGTGTTGGGCTGCGGGTGGGCTGCCAGGTAAGCTGAGGTGAGTTCTCTCTCTCTGCTTTTATTCATTGTTTTCTATTTTGTTCTGTTTTGTTTTGGTTTAGTAAAAATACTAAACCATTTTATAAAATCCTGAAAATAATTATGTGGCTAGAACTAAAATATACCAACCCACATAAAATGTTCCAGAATTATTGGACATATATTAATTATATATAATATATATATCCAATGCAAATATTTATGCATTAATTCCAAATGCCCAAAATAAATGCTTATGGGCTCCTGAAAATATTGGTTTGATTTTTATCTCTGTCCAATATTTTCAGAGAGCAACATGAGCATTTTCTTGGACCTTTTTGGAGCAATTTTTATTTGGGTCATTTCCAAAAATGATTCTGAGGGTTTCACAAATCCCCATTTCAAATTTAAATGGAATTTAAACATGATGCACACATGACTAGCTAGCCCTGAGCATATCAGAACTAGGGATGTGACACAGCGAGGGAGGAGACCCACTACCGGCCGCACCGTTATCTTTGGCCGAGCACCGGTGCGGGAGGTCCTCCGATCCCTTCGTCGTTGCCTATGGGCGGATCCGGCCTCCCGCCGCCCACCTATCCACATCCCGACGACCTTCAGGTATATCTTCATTCGAAACCGCCTTAGCTCTACTTCCCTAGCTCACTACGTCACTGCATGTGCATCATTTTCTACCTCTCAGCCCCTCTCGATTGGATGGTCCAACGTCACCTTTTTTTTTCTTCTATTGTTAGAGGTAAAGCTACTTCATGGAGTCGAATCTTGTACTCCCTCTGTCCGAAAATACTTATCATTGAAATGGATGTATCTAAATGTATTTTAGTTCTAGACACATCCATTTTGATGACAAGTAATTCCGGACAGAGGGAGTACTTGGTTCAAACAAGAAATAAAGTGGGGGTGGGGGAATTTAGTATGTACATCGGACTTGGTACAAAACAGGAAGGAAAGGGGGTGAAAGTAGTACAGACTGGTCATCCATCCAGTCTCTTGGCTGAAAAGGGAAATATAGGGGTAACACTATACACAGTGGTATGACCAGGACTAGATTTGCTATCCACACATAGGAGTAGGTGGCTAGAGTGAACACAAATGGGACCAACCCAGATATGTTTCTTGGATGTTTGTTTCTCGGGGCAACAAACTATGAATCACCACTTTATGCCCCTGTTTACGTACATGGTGTTGTATTGCTGGTGCACCCACTGTCCCATGCCCTTATACCAAATATTTAGCTATTCTTAATCTAATGTCCCCGGTAAAAATGAAGCCATGCCACTGTTATAAGCCATGACAAGTTTCGCCAAATGTTTTTGCCTGTAATTGTTAGAGACAATGACTGTTTCCTCTGTACCTTTTTGTGCAAACAGGGATATCCAATTCACCTGGTTGCTGTTGTGACCTTTTGGTGCACTACACAAAACTCTTCTTAGAAGAAGTGACTTTTGTGCTGTTTAACTGGAATGTCAGAATGGAATAGTTGGTTCATTTCGGTGGAACTGCACAAAGGGAGATCTGTGTTCGAATCCTCGTCATCCATATTGGCACCATAACCATCCTTTAGGTAAGAATGATATTTAATGCATGTGTTCATCTCTATTTTTCGACTGCCATGAGAAAATAATGCTATTTTTTACTAGTACACTTGTACTCCGTCACAGACAAAACCAATTCTGAATTAGAAGGCCAATCATGTACTTGGTTTCACCAACTGGTGAGGAGAAAGAGAAATAGAGCATGAAGAGGAAGAAGAAGAAGAATAAACAGTGCCAAGGTGATCTTGCTGAAGCCAGAGGCCTCAGTCGAGGCCATTCAAGGGCTCTAGCAATGACTACCTTACATGTGAGATGATCCTCCAAGGAGCCGTTCCACTTCTGCTGTCTCACTTAATTAATTAGGAGTACTTAAGTACCACTAATTTATTACTGCCTAATTTTCCTGTTGGAGTTAAACAAATCTTTAGTAGGACCCTATGTTCAATCATGTATGTGTGTATGTTTGTCTATGGAGGTGAATCATGTGGTGGAGCAGGGATGGAATATTATTAGTGTCATGACATAATAGTGCTATTGTTTTGCATGTCAATTTATTGCCATTGGTTTAATGAGGCAATGTTTTGCGTATTGCCCATCATGAATTTGATGCTACTATTTGAGTAATATGCTAATGTCTTCCTATCCTTTCTCACTAAGCTAATGAAGGTTTCACCTTGTTCCTACTTGCACAAACAGGGATCATGTTGTGCCAATCATACATTTTAGTGGAACTACACAAGACAATACAATGAACTTTATCCCAGCCAGTGCTTTAACTCTGCTGGAAGTTCTTGATAATCTTTCAATATAATCTCAGCACTGGTAAACAAGAGTGATTTCAACCATACATTTGAAGTGCACAAAAATATATACTATTGTGTGATTCCAGTGAGTGCTTTATCATCTCTTATGGGACTACATGAATAAGCTTTTTTCTCTGGTTGGTACGGGCCTAAGGCCTTCATCCATATTAGTTTGTTGTCATGTCTATTTGTATCATGCTACTGTCATGAGAAACTCCTTTATCTTTGCATGTTAATGTTTTGCAACCTATGATAAATGACAATGCTTTGAGTGTTGAGCTAATTGGCACTGGTTAAATAAACTAATACCTCTCTTTAAGCAAGACTACTATGTTGCTAACTTTACCCATTAAGATAATGACGGTGCTTCTATTTGTTAGTGTATGTTTCATCAACTAGTCCCACTATTACAGTAATCTCACTCTCTCAATATATGTGCCAACAGGGATGCTTGATTTTGGTGGAACTGCCCAAAAACTTGGGTGCTTCATTGCCTTGACAGCTTCCGTCCTTTCCTGTCAGTCTCTAATCTCGGCTTGCTTTCTTCCTTCACTGTCAGTCGCTTCACTTATCTCGGCTTCTAGTCAAAGGAAATAGTAATTGATATGCTACCTCACACAGGTTGGTACTGGTCTTTATCTTGATTATGGTGCTTGTCATATGTATTGGTAATTTGGTATTGTGCTACTATTTGCCGATTTCATAAAGGAGTAATTTGGATCCTAAACTCGCATGCAAATCATTACATCGAGTGATTTCAGTAGAACTGCACAAAATGATCAGATGGACAGGTACTTATGCTGCTGCTATGTACTCCAAAGTTCACTCAGATAAGCATCGATGTTGACAAGAAGAAGTGCCTATATTCATTCAAGTATCAACTGGTGTCAATGAATTGTCAAACTCCAAGTATTAGGAGAGTGAACGCCAAAAATATTGTTTGGTGCATAGCCCAGAAAAACACAGTCCAGTCTTTGGTCCCAACTTGTGCCTTTTGGTTATCGGCACATATGGTAGCAAACTATATGGCATGGATTCTAAAGATTCCAGACAAGTTGGTTGACGCGTATATTCATCTAGCACTTAATCAGTCTGCACGCCAAGGATGCTCCATTTCAGTTGAACTGCACAAAAAAATTTGGTGGTTCATTTTCTCAACCGCCTCCTTTCTCGTCTGCAATGTAGAATTTTGGCGAGATACAGGACCAAGATGAGCCAGTAAACTAGTTGGATGAAAGTAGTGGCCAAGTTGCTCAAACCTCCCTCGGCATGAGGCCACTATCTGAGGATAAACCTACAAGCAAAGTTCAGATTGTCTGTGCTGCCTCTTATGTACTCGAAAGTTTACTCGTACAAGAACTAATTTTAGCAAGAAGTACCTCCCATTGAACACCATTTACCAGTCTGTACCCTAGGTAATTAAAGTTTGTCCATGGATCATATTGCCTGTGATCTCAATTATTTGGATGCATAAACATACTGAACATGTGTATATCTGAATCTTTTTGTGAATTATGTATGAATATTGTCGTGTGATTGGATGCATAGATATGCTGAGCTTGTGTATATATGAATCATTTGAGTTGTTGATAGTGAATGTTGGCTATGAATAAGAACGTGTCCTGTGAACCTGAGTTTGATACGAATGTTTACCTTTTCTGTTGTATTTGTGTGTGAACTTGTTAGTATGCCTACTGTGGGGTATGTGATGTGTGGGTGTCAACGGCACACCTTCTTCCCGAGAATAATTGCACCTGCTTTGTTAGGGTAGCAATGGTGCATCAGTTCTTTTTAATCTTTTTATTACTCTGTCTTCCCCTCTCCCCCGCACAACCCCTGCCGTAATGTTTTCGGCCTCAAAACAAACATAGTACTGCGTTGTTTCTGGGGCTTGATAAAAAATCCAGTGCTGGTTTCTGTAGGTTGGCCCGCACATCAAATGGGCTGCTGGTCCACCACTACGGACTGGGAGGATAAAAATACAAGTTGTATGGTGCAGAGGCAAGTAAAAAAATGGTATCGAGAGCCATCCACTAAAGAAAATTCGCTCCGGATGTGCTTCTTCAGTCGTGCCGCCGGCCCCCTCTTTAATCCAGTTCGCTCGGAGATCTGGTATCATTTTTTTCAGAGGGCGAACAAGTATGAGCTAGGCCTAGGTTTTGTATTATAACATGTGTAGCCCACATCATACGGAGACAGTGGTTTCAACTTATTTTTTGAGGTCCATACCAGCCTATGGGATTTTTCTTAAAGATCGGAAGCCCAATGTATTTTTGAATAAAACGCGGGTCTCTGTTCTATTTATCTACATATAAGAATAATAATGTTGTGTCCAATTTATGTTTTCCCTTCTAACCACATTATATATATTTATATTATTACTATTATCGTATATTTTATAGAGACTTATATATACATTATAAAAACATCCCACGTCTTATTAACTTATAAAAGTAAATGTTTAACGGAAGTTGGCAAGGAAAATCCTGGTTGTTTTTGTCTCACAGGCAAGGAAAATCCTGGTGATTGCATACAAAAGCTTGTGATGATTTTAAGGACCAATTTAATAATAATGCGGTCATTTTTATTCTGAGCAATAACTCGCTAATTTGTTAATTATATATATAAAAAATGTGCCTCTCCGGTTTATTCTTTGATATTAATTGCTCCTTCTAACCTAACAATATATATATAACGAGCCCACCTAATACGTGTATTTCAATGAAGTGCAAATGGGCTAGGATTTCTTAGAAAATATAAATGGGCCTGATTGACGCGAAATTATTTATTCATCCAACCCAGCAAATGGACTATACATTCTAGAAAACATGGGTTAAATATAAGCCACATTTTGGTAGGCTGACATGTGGGCCAATAGGTCGAAGCCTACGCAGGGCGTTGTCAACTTGGTCAACAAATGATTGTGTCATCCATAGCCATTGGATTTATATCCAATGGCCGGCATGCACCTTCAATCTCTCGTCTTCTTCCTCCAGCATCGCCGGGACCGCCTGGTCCGGCCTCCGGCGGCTAGCGGCTCTGCTTAGCACGCATCGCTGCGAAGCGCTACCCCACCGCCGGCCAGGCTATCCCTCCACCCCTCGACACCTCCTGTTATTCTCCACAGACTGCAGCCCACGTCGCAACAGAACCAATTATAACCCTTCTCCTCCTCTCAATCTGTGACTCCACTGCCGCGTCTTCCCATCTCCGAGTCGTTCCCTTCGGGGGCCTCCCCGTCGTCTACCGCCTCGCTGCGCTCGGTGCGGCGTGGTCAACAAACAAGAATCATCGGAAGAGGACTGTACGTGGAGAGCCTGACGGCTAGGACCCACGAGGTCCATGGTCGTACACAAGGAAAGTTCCTCCTAGTTAAGCTGAAAAAAATGTTTCCTCCACCTGACATCTGGGACCCGCCGGCTGTATCTTCGCACGGAAGGAGGTGCCTCCTTGTTTTGCGAAAAAAATTATTCATCCCGTTGACAGCTAGGACCCGTCAGATTTGGTGGCTGACTTGTGGGCCTACTAAGCGGACGTGTACGCACGGCTATTGTCAACTTAATCAACAAATGATTCTAGCAGCTGGACCGTTGGATGTTAATCCAACAGCCGTGCTCCTTCTTCAACCTCTGTTCTTGCTCCTGTCTCCTGTGGGCGGCATCACGGCTGTGCTGCCGCGCACCCGAACTAGTCAAGTTTCCCACTCCTCTCCATCTGCGACTCTACTGCCTCATCTTCCGCATCTCCGGGTCGTTCCAGTCTGGGTGCGCTCGGCACGGTGTGGTCAACGTGGTCAACAACTGAGATTCATCGGAAGATGACTGTACGTGAGAGGCTGATAGTGGGGACGCACCACGCCCATGGAAGCATGCATGCAATGGAACGCGGCGTGGTCAAGGAACGACTTCCATCGGAAGTATACTATACGTGGAGAGTCTGACAGCTGGGTCCACGGCCGCAGCAAGTAAGTGCCTCCTTATTACGCAGAAAATAATGATTCCTCCAACTGACAGCAGGGACCCACTAGACGGGCCACCGTATTTTGCGAAAAAACATTTGCCCCCTGACTGCTGAGACCCACCTGACGGGCCACCATATTTCACGAAAAAACGTTCCCCCCGCTGTCAGCTCGGACCCAACGGAAGTGCCTCCTTATTAAGCAGAAAAAATGAATACTCCCCCTGCTAACTGGAACCCACCTTGGTCGGAAGCTGACTTGTGGGCCCAATAAGTTGACGGGGACGGAGGTCTTTGTGAACTTAGTCAATATGAACGATTCTAGCTATAGTGACCGTATGATGTCCATCCAACAGCCATCGTGCTTCTTCAACCTCTGGTCTTCTTGCTCCAGCCGCCCAAAGCAGCGCCGATCGTGCCGCCTGCTCCTGCCTCCCGTGGCAGGCTGTGATGCCGCGGAGGTCTCACCGCCCCTACTACTCCCGCCGCTGGCGAGGCCATCCCTCCACTCACCCATACCCCCTGTTATTCTGCGGTGATGGCAGCCTCACACCGCAGCCGAACGAGTGAACCCTCATACTCCTCTACGCGTGGGCATCCACTGCCACGTCTTCCCCGGCTCCGCGTCGTCCCCTTCCTAGGCCTCACCGTCGTCCACCGGCGTGCTGCTCTCGGTGCGGCGTGGTCAATGTGGTCAACGACCGACTTCCATGGGAAGAGAACTGTACGTCGAGAGGCTGACAGCTGGGTCCACGGTAGCCGCAAGGAAGTGCCTCCTTATTACGCGCAAAATAATTATTCCTCCACCTGATAGCAGGGACCCACCGGACGGGCCACCGTATTTCATGAAAAAAACTGTTTCCCCCCTGACTGTCGGGACCCACCAGCTACACCTTTGCACGCAAGGAAGTGCGTCCGGGCAAAAAAAATGATTTGCCCCCTGACTGCTGGGACCCACCAGCTACATCTTCGCACGCAAGGAAGTGCGTCCGGGCAAAAAAAACGATTCGCCCTCTGACTACTGGGACCCACCAGCTACATCTTTGCACGCAAGGAAGTGCGTCCGAAAAAACGATTCGCCCCCCTGACTGCTGGGACCCACCAGCTACATCTTTGCACGCAAGGAAGTGCCTGACAGTCGGGACACACCTGGTCGAAGCGCACGTAGCGTTGTCATTCGGGTCGCGAACGTGTACGTACATACTGGTGGATGTAGAGGCGCGCATGTGTCGTAGTACAGGCGTGCACGTGTCGTAGTAGAGGCGCGCTTGTAGCATGTACATGTACGTACAACGGCCAGGGTGCAAGAAAGAAAATACGACCACGTACGTACATACGGGCGGGGTCTCGAACACCTACTCGTGCATACGTACGGCCAGGGCTCGTGTACATGGCTGGGTCGGAATAGAGAAACATCGTCATCGTCGTGTTCATGGGGAGCCAATGGAATGAGTCGTGTTCATGGGGAGGCAACAGAAGGCGTCATGTTCATTGGGAGGCAACAGAACGCGTGGGAGCCAACCGGCTGGGTCGGAATGGAATGCGTCGTCGTGTTCATCGGGAGGTCCTGGATGGAACAGGCGATGGAAACAAGGCCTGGCATGCCGCAGAACGGAGGAAACATCCTTGTGTTTGACCGGCCACATTTGAAACGGGATCCTGTTCATTGGGAGGGGTCTGGCGTACCGCAAAATGGAGGAAACAGACCTCCTACGGTCGAAATGGGGGTCCTATTGATCGGGAGGGGTGTGGCATACCGCAAAACGGACGAAACGGACTTGTGTTGGAGCGCTACGGTCGAAATGGGGGTCCTATCGATTGGGAGGGGTGTGGCGTACCACAAAACGGATGAAACAAGGGTCCTGTTCATTGGGAGGGGTGTTGCATACCGCAAAACGGGACTCCACGGGATACTGTTCATCTCCACCGTCGACCTCCTCCAGCCTCCACGGGCTACCGTCGACCTCCTCCAGCCTCCACGGGCTCCTGTTCATCCAGCTCCACCGCGCACTACTCCACCGGCTACTGTTCAACCACCCCTCCACCATCTACTATTCATCCAGCCCTCCACGGGGTCGTCCTGTTCATCCAGCCCTCCACACCACGGGGTCCTGTTCATCCAGAGGCAACGCCACCGCTCACTGTTCAACCAACCCCCCTCCCCCGCAATGCTCACTGTTAATCCAGAGAGGCAGCATCCATCGGCTTCATTTAGAAGCAGTAGGGAAGGAATCGCTCGATCGGGTGCAGTTAACAGCCATCGATCGATCGCTCGGGTTCAGTAACGCGTAGCCTGCAGTGCAATCGCTCAGGTTCAGTTAGAGCCAACGCATCGCACACATGCGCGTAATTGTATGAGAGAAACACGCATCGCTCGGACCCTGACCGCCCACCGTAACCGGGTATGGTTTTTTCCGTCATGGACGGCCCAAAGAATGTCATGCAGCTGCGTCTCCGGCCCGCCCAGGATGAAAAGCCCATTTTCTGTCATGATTTTTTGTCATAGAAGTAGGAACCCACCACATCTATGATGATACCGGGTTCGTTCACAATTATTGTCATAGAAGTGTCATATGTATGACAGAAAAAAAATTCGTTCGGCCCAAAATGTCACGGATGTGTCTTTTTTTTGTAGTGTTGGGCTATGAAGATACAAGATAGAAGACTTCGTCCCTTGTCCGGATGGGACTCTCCTTGGCGTGGAAGGAAAGCTTGGCGATTCGGATATGTAGATTCCTTTCTCTGTAACCGACTTTGTACAATCCTAGTCCCCCCCCCCCCCCGGTGTTTATATAAACCAGAGGGTTTTAGACTTCTAGGGGTAAGCCACAACAATCATAATCTCATAGGCTAGACTTTCTAGGGTTTAGCCATTACGATCTCGTGGTAGATCAACTCTTGTAATACTCATATCCATCAAGATCAATCAAGCAGGAAGTAGGGTATTACCTCCATAGAGAGGGCCTGAACCTGGGTAAACATTGTGTCCCCTGCCTCCTGTTACCATTAGCCTTAGACGCATAGTTCGGGACCCCCTACCCGAGATCCGCCGGTTTTGACACCGACATTGGTGCTTTCATTGAGAGTTACACTGTGTCATTGAAGATAGGCGTGATGGCTCCATCAATCATCTACAACAATGCAGTC
Source organism: Triticum aestivum (assembly GCF_018294505.1). Taxonomy (NCBI): domain Eukaryota; kingdom Viridiplantae; phylum Streptophyta; class Magnoliopsida; order Poales; family Poaceae; genus Triticum; species Triticum aestivum. Next base: position 246,322,653 of record NC_057801.1, read on the forward strand.
CAGGGGGAGATCTTACTGCCTGGACAGATTTTCATATTCGGCGGCTTCTCATTGCGGACCAACTCGTTTGGCCATCTAGAGCAGACCAATAGCTACGCCCCTGGCCATGAGGTCTGGTTCGAAAGCCTGAATTTTGTGGCCGATATCCACGGAGACTTGATCTTTGACGGATTCAAGCCCATGACGGCGGTCCTAGGCCACCACGATGAACATGAACTAGGTCTGTCCTCTGGTCAGGCACATGAGAGAGAACCTGTGACCGCTCTGGTCCTAAGGCCGGAGCGGTCTGTGTCATCTGAAGATGGGAAGCTCAACCCCGCATACTCAGCGGCGCTCGAGCCACACACAGACCCAACATCAGGCTGGGCTTGTACCACTGGAACGTCGGACTCATCTCGAGCCATAGGATCCGAGCTACGTGCATCCGTGTCCATCGAACCTGATTGGGCACCGGTTTTCCAGCACTCGCCTTTTGGTGACATGTTAAACTCCTTGAAATCCCTCTCCCCGTCGGGGAACTCTTGGCCGAACAATGTCCGGCTTGAGTGTGAAGCGGACGACGGAGAGTTTCATTCCCCACCCACCACCCACTTCGTTGCCACTATCGAGGACTTAACCGACACGCTCGATTACGTCTCCGAAGACATCGACGGTATCGACAACGATGCCGAAAAAGAGCAGGCACTGAAAGCACCACCTTTAGGGCAGTGGACAGCTACATCGTCATACGATATATACATGGTGGACACACCAAAGGAGAATGAGGCCGGCGGCGATAACAGCATACCTGTCGATGAACCTCCTAAATGCCAGCGTCCCAAACACCGACCTCGATCCGGGAAAAAGAAAAACAACAACATCATCATGGATGATGATGGCAATTTGAACCAAGTCGAGGACCCCACAGACCCAGTGCTGTAGCAGGGCGTGCGAGAGGACGGCAAACACAGCCCGAAGGCGTTGTCTGAGCACAGCGATGCTGAAGATAGCAACTATCTGCCTCACTCTGAAGAAGAGATCAGCCTGGGCGACGACGAATTTGTCCCCAGAAGAACCATTAGAACAAGAACGCCTCCATCAAAGGCTTATCGTCACTGTAAGGAGCCTTAAGAAGCAGAAGTACCGGCTTAAAGCCGCACACGATACACTCAATGATAGATGGAACGAAGTGCTAGACACTGAGGGAAAATACGGCGGTAACCGCCAAACAAAGAGCTATCCCAAACGTAAGCTGCTGCCCGAATTCGACGATGAGGCTATTGTGCCTATACCGCTGAAAAACAATACAGCGGACTGGCCAAACCGACCACCTCGCGGTCGAGATAGAGCGGCCATCAATGCCGTACACAAGTCCACGCCCCCTTCACGCAAAGTAAGGAAGGCCACGACCTAGGACCAGAAACATGATCTGAACAAAAAAGCTGAAAAAACATGCCGGCCATCTATGGATCCAGGGAACGTGCCCCCACACGGGATCACGATTATCAAACAAAACATGCCAGCCATTTACTAGCTTGGAACCAATACCGAACATTAAAACCGTCGGACCCAATCCGGGACACAGCCAGATACAGGGGTGTAGCACACCCCCTATGATTCACCGATGAGCTGCTGGAACATGATTTTCCAGAAGGGTTCAAACCTGTAAACATCGAGGCATTCGATGGAATGACAAACCCCGCGGTTTGATAGAAGACTTTATTCTTCACATCCACATGGCTCACGGAGATGATCTCCACGACATTAAATATTTACCCCTCAAGTTAAAAGGACCAGCTCGGCACTGGCTGAAAAGCCTCCCCGAAAATTCCATCGAAAGCTGGGAAGAACTTGAGGATGCTTTCCGGGGTAATTTCCAAGGGACCTATGTCCGGCCTCCAGATGTAGGCGATCTAAGTCACATGATCAAACAACTCGGAGAATCAACCTGTAATCTTTGGAACAGGTTTCTCACTAAGAAGAACCAAATTGTTGACTGTCCGGACGTCGTAGCCTTAGTGGTCTTCAAACACAGTGTCTAGGATAAATGGCTGGCCAGACACCTCGGCTAGGAAAAGCCAAGGACAATGGCCGCCTTAACTACGCTCATGACCCACTTTTGTGCGGGTGAAGACAGTTGGTTAGCCCGTAGCAGCACCAGCGATCCCGACACCTCTGAGGTCAGGATGGCAATGGAAAACCATGACTCAATAAAAAGAAACATCGGAACAACGAGGAAAGCCCAGAAAATAGAGCGGTTAATGCCGGATTGAGGGGCTCCAGACCCGGTTAACGGAAGAAGCCATTTAAAGGCAACAAGGAGAGTCCATCCAACCTGGACAAAATCCTAGATAGGCCCTGCCAGATCCATGACACTCCCGATAAACCAGCTAATCATACCAACAGAGAATGTTGGCTTTTCAAGCAGGTCGGCAAACTTAACGCCGAACACAAAGGGAAGGGACCTCAGAGCAAAGACGAGGACGAACCTCACCAGCCGAACATGGGGGAAAAATGAAATTTCCACTGGAGATTAAAACAGTGAACATGATCTACGTCACGCATATCATAAAGCGGGAGCGCAAGCGCCACTCCGCGATGTCTACGCCGTTGTGCCCGTCGCCCCGAAATTCAACCCATGGTCGGTCTGCCTGATCAGCTTTGATCATAGGGATCACCCGACTAGTATCCATCATGGAGGTTCGGCTGCCCTAGTGCTCGACCCAATAATCGAAGGATACCACCTAACTCGAGTCCTCATGGACGGCGGCAGCAGTCTCAATCTAATATATCAGGACACTATCTGTAAGATGGGGATAGACCCGTCAAGAATCAAGCCAAGCAACACTACCTTTAAAGGGGTTATACCAGGCATGGAAGCCCGCTGCACGGGCTCCCTAACATTGGATGTTGTATTCGGCTCATCGGACAACTTTCGAAATGAAGAACTAATCTTCGACATTTCTCTGTTCCAAAGTGGCTATCATGCACTACTCGGAAGAACGGCCTTCTGCCGTTTTAATGCAGTCCTGCATTATGCCTATCTAAAACTCAAAATGCCTGGACCTCATGGCGTCATCACGGTCAGTGGAAATATGGAGCGTTCTCTTCGCGCAGAGGAATACACGGCGGCTCTAGCAGTCGAAGCACAAAACTTCCTATTCAAGCCGAACAACTCATGGGTCGTTAAGACCACAGACACAGCTAAACATGTCCGGTGCACACCTAAGTGCGGCAGCTCAGATAAACCTTAGCTCGGTTAGCAGCTACGCCCCCATCGACCGCCCCATAAGGAGATATACTCAAAATTCCTTGGGCGTCTTCGGGGGCACTATGCATACAAAAGGTCCATAGTTCGGCTTGACCTTACTTGGACCCTAGAGGTTATCCTTCACGGTTCATTAAAACGAATGAACTTTACTTACGGCCACGCCAGAATTCTTTTACTTGGTTTTTTCCTATTTTTTACAGACGGCCATCATACTAAAACCTTCAAGGACACTTCACAACGGAGACAAAGGCACAGATATGCAGCAGGGCCCCGCACTAAGGTTTCTTTTTTAGATTAAGACCCTGTGTAAACCTTTTTTTTATCTCTTTTTGTTCTATACTTTCCTGGCATGTATAAAAGACATATACCGACATCATCTGTAAACATACGGCTCGCGGTACTAAAGTGGATGTTATAGAAGCAACCTGGTTTGTACCGTGTTTTGAGAGCATCCCCCACGTCGGATTGCCACATGTGCCTTGATACCATGGGTTTATCACCAGGGGCTGTATTCAGCCCGGTGTATATTGTAAAGTCCGGACACCTATAGGGATTGTTCGGCGTCGTGAGTTTGGCCTTATAAGCATAAGCTCCAAATCATGTCTTTGGTCAATAGTTGGGTTGCCCGGCTCCTGTGCTTGCTACCTTACGTTCCGCTATATCAGCTAGGGTAGTAAAGGGAGAACTACTACGATTGTGTCCCGGCTAGCCCGGATGAGCACCTCATTAGAGAAAGCCGAAAACTAACTGTCATGATGCGGCGAGAGCTAGTCAACCACTCGGTGACTCATCGGAATCTTTGTGATTACCTCCGTGCTAAACAAAGAACTGTTATTGTTGTCACGTATGTAATCGCACCGTATTCAGATAACCGCGGACATACCAGGGGCTATATAGTAGCCGCACCGTCAAACTCCTATGGCTAAGTGAAAGTGTTAAAGCTCTATAGTCCGATTGCCTAATTCGCCGCACTAACACGTCCTTAACGGACAAAGACGTTGGGTCAAGTGTGATCAAGTGCTTTTCTGAACACCTCGGCGTTATACGCAAGGGGGCTGAAGCCGACGACTACAAACTTTCAGATTGACTATATATACAAAAATACGGCCGCATAGGAGGCACTAAAACTTTTCAGGCAAAAAGTATAAAAACATAGCCTTAAATGTATCATAATATTGCTATTACAATTTTCATACACCTCACTCGAACATAATATTTTTCGAGCACTGACCCTCTATTAAGCGGGCACCTTCCAGGACATCTTCAAAGTAATGTTCTAACATGTTATGGTCCTTGCCTTCGAGCGGACTCTGTGCTGTAATATTGGTGGCCGTCATCTTTGCCCAGTATATCTTGACATGGACAAGGGCCATCCGTGCACCCTCTATGCATGTTGATCGCTTCACAGCGTCGATACGCGGCACCGCATTAACAAGCCTCCGCACCAAACCGAAATAACTATCCGGAATGGGTTCAACTGGCCACAGCCGGGCTATGTTGTCCTTCATGGCAGTGCCAGACATCCGGTGGAGCTCTGCCCATTGGGCCATCTCCTCGTTCAATAGTGGACGCTTCGGTGTGTAAAATTGCGACCAAAATAGCTTTTCTGTTGCATGTCCTTCTTGTGCGTGGAAATACTGATTCACATCGGCAGCACTCTTCGGCAGGTCCATAAAGGGGTCCGGAGAAATCCATCATTGATTCAGCAGCGCATACTTCGGATCACCAAACTTAGTTTGCAGTAAAAATGGCTTACGAGCCGCTATCTCCCCAGCTTGTCAGATCTCCTCCCGAGGTGCTCTCGACTCAGACCGGGCTTCCTTCGCCTCTTGTAAGGCCTTGGCTAGTTCGGCCGCTTTGGCCTTGTTATCTTTCTCAAGATCTTGGCATCGGCTAGTGGCATTCTTCAACTCAAGTGCCATGGTGGATACCCTCTCCCCGCACTGATGCCGAGCGGTCTGCTCCACTTTTAATTCGGCGGTTTCCTTTTCGGCAGCTGCATTACCCATCCTAGCTTGCTCCTTGGCCCGGGCAAGTTCCGCCCGAAGGGTCTCAATTGCGGCGGCACTATATGCAGTTATGCATATACAAATTTTTAGTATCATGCTCATTTCACAATACTAGCATGTACTGAGTGCCCCACAGACATACCTTGCGGCTCGTCGAGTGAAAGTGCAACTATCCCTAGGTGGTTTTGGTAATTCCTAACAACATATAGCTCATTGAGCTAATGCTATTTCAAGATAAATATTTCAGGAAAGCTCAGTGATTAGCATGGCATGGATGATAAAAGTGGACCCCTCAAAATGCTAAGGACAAAAGGATTGGCTCAAGCTCAAAGCTCAAGACTCTACATTTTCTATTTTAGTGATCCAAGATCACATTGAGTCTATAGGAAAAGCCAATACTACCAAGGAGGGATGAGGTGTTGCTTAATGGCTTTCTTGCTCAAAATGCTTAGTGATATGCTCCAAAGCCCTCAACTACTTTCTCACATCCACATATGACCTAAACCAATAGTCAAACTCGGCCCCACCGATTCTTTCTATCCGGCGCCACCGAGTTCAGATGTCATAGCCACTGCCACAAACCCTAGGCAAATCGGTCTCACCGATAGAGATCTCGGTCTCACCGAGATGGGATTGTAATCTCTCTGTTTCCCTTCATAGCATTTCGGTCCTGTCGGAGTAATGGGCCACGGGTAGTCTGACCCGGGTCCCAAGACCTTTCAAGACATCGGGGCAGGCCGTGCCCCTCAGCCGAGTCCCGGCTGGCGACCTTCGAAGAAGGCCGAGTCCCAGCTGGCGACTCTGAAGCAAACCGACTCCGGGCTTGCGACCTTTCAAGGGGCCGACTATGAGAGTCGGCCCGCGACCTTTTCACGAAGACTGGCGCAGGGTACGGTCCCGGCGTGGCCGTCCCCTCAAACCTACGGGAGGTAGGCATGGCTACAGTGAGCCGTACCAACAGGAGATCTCCGGTAAGGCGCGGTACTGTTGCCATGCCTCCCCTGACTTCAGCCACAGTGCGCAAGGCACTGTGCCCATGACGGCGGCCTGTACGGCCCGAAGACCGCCGGGCCCCCCGTCAGTGAGGGAGAAGAAGATGGCCGGAGAGTCCGAAGACGGCCCTGCGGGAGTCGGCCTTCCTAGAGTCGGCTGCCTCTCAGTCAGGGCCCCACGAGTCATAAACCAGATTGGACGGGGAGTGGCGACAGTGATCACCCGACAGACGGCGGCAGTGTTCCCACGACCCCATGACCAAGCCTGCGTCATCAGGAGTGTCGCACAGTGCCCGGCCTGTCCGCGGGGCCCGCCAGTCGGCGGGCCCTTGAAGCCGGCAGGAGGGGCGGCGGCATGAGAGATAGACAGCTGGGGGCCGCACCCAGTCAGTTTACTATTGTACCCTCGGGGGTAGGCCTATATAAACCCCCCGGGGCACCCATGCAAAGGGTTCGGCCCTGGATAGGTTTTTAGACACATAGCAAGCAAAGGAAGGAGCCAGCCTTGCTCCCTCCTGCCACCCGAAACAGCTCAAGGAGCACCTTTGTATTATCATCCCATAGTGATCATGCGGAGACCCCACAGAGCAGCAGTAGGGGTGTTATCTCCCCGGAGAGCCCCGAAGCTGGGTAAGATTCGTCGGCGTGCATGTTTGCGCCTCATCCTGTTTCCAGGCACCGGCGACGTTCTACTCGCCCCCACCATGATAAGCCACCCGTTGGCATATGTCGCATCCAACCCCCGACATTTGGCGCCCACCGTGGGGCGAGGTGCACCGTCGTCCGGAGATCTATTCTGGACGGGAACCCTCTTCCTCCCTGGCGAGCGCAGCCAGCCCGGCTCGCCAGATGGAGTCTGCATCGACACGCTGCGCGGCGCCGAAGCCGCCTGCGCTGCGAGCGGCCTCGTCGAACTCATTGGCGAGGTGCGCCTCTCCGACGAGCCCGCACCGAGTGCGGGGGCGGGTGGCCCCGAGAGCCTCCTCGCGGGCCTCCTCGACCAACTCCACGTCGCCAGCGAGCCCGCCGTAGATTTGGAGTCCGTAGGCTCCTCTGACCCAATGCTGGTCGACTCCGATGCCGTATCACTCGATATCTTCCCCACCAACGTGGTCGTCTACGAAGAGCCGCTTCCGTACGAGGAGAGTGGCGGAAGCGCCGTCACGGAGGTGCTCGTCATCGGCCACGGCGAGCACTCCGGCGAAAACGCCCAGGACCCGCTGCCAGCGGCCCTGCAAGACCTGGCCGCGCCCATCCCAGAGGACGCGGACGCGGAGATGCTGGAAGAACGCCGCCTTCAGATCATCGAAGGCGCCAAGAAGTTGGCGAGCATGAGGCGCTTGTCAGAAGCATACCAGCGCGAGATGGATCGTGCTGTAGGCGGCTCGCCGGCTCCGACTGGGCCGAGCCATCTAGGTGCGGTCCGAGAGCGTGGCGCGGCCATCGCCGACTTGCTCGGGGCGAAACGCCCCGTGTACGCCACCCCTGCGGAGAACATCCGCGCCGCCCAAGCGGCGACCGAAGAACTGAAGAACCTCGAAGGCGAAGAGCGCCGTGTAATAACGGAGCGAGTCTAGCAGCTCCTCGATGCGGTTGCAGCACAAAACGCGGCAGGCAGCCGCGCAGACGCGCTGCAACAACCGAACGACGACTTACCCCCTCGCCGAGATCAAGGCGCGACCTCCCGGACGCCGACTGGCGGAGTCCGCGGAAGGAAAGAGAAGGAGCCGGCTGCCAGCCACAACCGGACTCGCATCACCATCGAGTGCGACCAAGACGGCCGCCCCAGAGCAGTGGAACGGCTAGATGATTATCTGCCTCCCCCACCCCGAAGAGAGCGGCGAGTTTCTCCGCCGCCTGTTGAGCATCCGACTCTCGGAGGTCGCCTTGGTCGTCGAGAGGGAGTTGGAGAGAATGACGCCTGCCACAGGATTGACCGACTCCACAGATCCCTGGCATTAGAAGAAGAAGATGAGTTGGGTCCGCCTTGCTTCGGGCCCCGCATCAGAGATGAGCCCTTCCCCAAAGGGTTCACGCTCCCCCGAGACACGCCCAAGTACACCGGCTCCGTGAAGCCGGAAGACTGGCTGATAGACTACTCCACCGCCATCAACATAGCGAACGGCAACAAGCGAGTCGCCGTGAAGTATGTTCCCCTCATTCTCCAGGGCACGGCCCGGACATGGCTGAACAGCCTGAAGCCCCGCAGCATCAACAGCTGGGTTGACTTCACCGAAGCCTTCATTCGTAACTTCACCAGCACGTACAAGCGACCTCCCAAGCCGCGCCAGCTCTCCTTGTGCGTGCAAGGCCCCGAAGAATCAACACGCGACTACCTCACGCGCTGGGGTGAACTTCGAAACTCCTGCGAGGGCGTGCACGAGGTGCAGGCCATCGAATACTTCACAGCCGGGTGCCGAGAGGGCACCCTCCTCAAGCACAAGCTCCTCTACGACGAGCCCGAAACCCTCGACGAACTGCTGGTCATAGCAGACAAGTATGCCACGGCCGACTCCTCTATGAAGACGGAGATCCAAGTCAACGCGGCTGGCAAGGTGATTCCCCAGGCCCCCAAAACCCCGGCTGGAGACGCCAGCCGGCGACAGCAGCAGAACGACAACAAGCGCAAGGCCCCTCAGCCGACTTCCAATAGTCGGCAGGTCGCAGCAGTAGAAGATCAGCAGCCGGAGGGGCAGCCTCCGGCCAAGCGGCAGAAAGGCGGCAAGTCCAATTGGTTGCCGGCTTTCTCCTATGAGCAGACTTTGGATGGACCTTGCAAATTCCACAGCGGTGTGAAGCCGTCGAACCACACCACCAGGAAGTGCCACTGGCTCGCCAGGATCGCCAAGGGAGACGGCCTCGCCCCTCCGCCACCTGCGGGGCCGCCGCCTCCGCCGCCACCCCCGCAGCCGGCGGCTCGGCCAGTCGGCGCGGTCCAAGACGAGTTCCCGGAAGAGCACGGAGCCTATGTAGTGTTCACCAGCATGGCAGATGACCGGCGCAGCAGGCGCCAACGACAGCAAGAAGTCAACGCAGTAGTAACTGACACCCCGGAGTTCATGCACTGGTCCGAGAAGCCTATCAGCTGGAGTCGGGCGGATCATCCAGAAGTGATGCTGAGTCCGGGCTCCTACGCTCTGGTCCTAAGCGCGACCTTGGCCACTGATAGGCGGGCCGCCCGTTTCTCACGGGTCCTGATTGATGGAGGCAGCAGAATAAACATCCTGTACAAGGACACAATGGAGAAGCTTGGAATCAGGCGAAGGCAGCTGCAGAGCAGCCGCACCGTATTCCATGGAATTGTACCCGGCCTCTCCTGCTCACCGATCGGCAAGATTCTGATAGACGTCCTCTTCGGAGACAAAGATCACTTCCGCCGAGAGCCTATCTGGTTCGAGGTGGTAGACTTGGAGAGCCCGTACCACGCCCTGCTTGGCCAGCCTGCCTTGGCCAAGTTCATGGCGGTTCCCCACTATGCCTACCTCAAGATGAAGATGCCGAGTTCCAAGGGGATCCTGACTGTTGCTGGCGATTACAAGAAGTCGTCCGCTTGCGCGGCCGAGAGCATTCGGCTGGCCGAGTCTTTGGTGATCGCAGCCGAGAAGCGGCTCGTTGACCGCGTCGTGGCGATGGCTGGGAAGCAGTCCGAGATGTCACCTTACCCCAAGGAGTCGGAAGCAGAAGGATCATTCAAGCCGGCTAAAGAAACCAAGAAGATACCCTTGGACCCGGAGCACCCATAGAAATACGCTGTCATAGGCACAGGCCTTGACAGCAAATAGGAAGGCGAGCTCGTCGATTTCCTCCGTGAGAATCGGGACATCTTCGCGTGGTCCCCCAAGGACATGCCGGGTGTACCGACGGAATTCGCCGAGCACAAGCTACACGTCAGGCCGGATGTGAAGCCCGTCAGACAGCCCTTGCGCCGCCTGTCAGAAGAGAAGAGAAGAGTTGTGGGAGAAGAGATAGCCCGGCTCCTGGCAGCCGGATTCATCATGGAGGTGTTTTTTCCGGAGTGGTTAGCCAACCCTGTGCTGGTATTGAAGAAGAATAAGCAGTGGCGGGTGTGCATAGACTACACCAGCCTCAATAAAGCCTGCCCGAAGGATCCATTTGCTCTGCCAAGGATCGATCAGGTGATAGACTCCACAGCCGGATGTGAGCTGTTGAGTTTCCTAGACGCATACTCAGCGTATCACCAGATCAAGCTGAATCCAGCAGACAGACTAAAGACCGCATTCATCACGCCGTTTGGAGCCTTCTGCTACCTGAAAATGACGTTCGGCTTGAGGAATGCCGGCGCCACCTTTCAGCGTTGCATGCAGAAGTGCCTCCTCAAGCAACTCGGCAGAAACGCCCATGTTTACGTGGATGATGTGGTGGTGAAGACGGAAAAGCATGGGATGCTACTGGAAGACCTCAAAGAGACCTTTGAAAATCTGTGCCGATTCCAGATCAAGCTCAACCTTGAGATGTGCGTGTTCGGAGTCCCGGCCGGCCAACTCCTCGGCTTTTTGGTCTCCGAACGCGGCATAGAGTGCAACCCCGTGAAGATCAAGGCCATTGAGAGAATGGAGGTACCCAGCTGACTGTTGGATGTGCAGAAGTTCACCGGCTGCTTGGCATCAATCAGCCGATTCATCAGTCGGCTGGGCGAGAAAGCTCTGCCTTTGTATCAACTGATGAAGAAGACCACCCTTTTCGAGTGGAACCACAAGGCAGACGAGGCATTTCTCCAACTAAAGAAGATGCTGGCGACTCCCCCTGTGCTGGCGGCTCCGACTCCCAAAGAGCCCATGCTCTTGTACATCGCCGCCACCAGACGGGTAGTCAGCACGGTTATTGTAGTCGAACACAAGGAGGAAGGCAAGGCGCTTCCGGTCCAGAGACCGGTGTATTACCTGAGCGAGGTACTGTCGACCTCCGAGCAGAACTACCCTCACTATCAGAAGATGTGCTACGGCATGCATTTTGCCACCAAGAAGATGAAGCCCTACTTTCAAGAGCATCCAATCATGGTGGTTTGCACCGCCCCACTCGCCGAGATCATTGGAAGCCGAGATGCCTCCGGCCGAGTGGCCAAGTGGGCTATCGATCTAGCTCCTTGCACCATCTACTATCAACCTCACACCGCCATCAAGTCGCAGGCGCTGGCCGACTTCCTCGTCGACTGGGCCGAGACTCAGTACCTGCCACCAGCGCCTGACTCTACTCATTAGCGGCTGCACTTCGACGGCTCCAAGATGCGCACCGGCCTTGGAGCCGGCGTCATCCTCACCTCCCCCAAGGGCGACAAGCTCAAATACGTGCTGCAAATCCACTTCGCCGCCTCCAACAACGTCGCTGAATATGAAGCGCTCATCCACGGACTCCGGCTTGCCAAAGAACTCGGCATTCGCCGGATCCTGTGCTACGGCGACTCCGACTTGGTGGTTCAGCAATCATCCGGCGACTGGGACGCCAAAGACGCAAACATGGCAGGCTACCGCTTCATGGTGCAGCAACTCAGCGGATACTTCGAGGGGTGCGAATTCCTTCACGTACCGAGAAACGACAACGATCAAGCAGACGCCTTGGCACGAGTCGGCTCTACTCGCCAAGCGATACCTTCCGGCGTCGCTCTTCAGCGCCTCCTCAAGCCGTCTATCATGCCTTCATCAGAATCCGACTCCATCTTCGTGCCGGCTCCGCCAGAGATAGTCGGATCCGACTCCAAGGCCCCGGCAAGCGACCTCAAGAAAGCCACAGTCGGCCCGGGGACTGCGCCAATCGGCCCGGAAGCTGCGCCAGTCGGCCCAGAGATTCCCTCAGTCCAGCAAGCGGCGGCAGACTCCAACCCACCGCCTCCCAGCCCAGCCACCCTTGTCCAAGTCGATGTGGTAGCAGTTGAAGAGATAGCAGCACCTTCATGGGCGTAGCCCATCCTCAAGTTCCTAGTAAACAAGGAGTTACCAGCAGACGAGACCCTGGCTCGGCAAGTACAACGCCGAGCAGCAGCCTACACCATAGTCAACAGAGAGCTAGTCAAGCGCAGTGTCACTGGTGTCCACCAGCGCTGCGTAGAGTCAGAGCAAGGCCAAGCGATCCTCAGAGACCATGCGGCTTCAAGGGCGCTCGTGGCCAAAGCCTTTTGGCATGGTTTCTTTTGGCCGACCGCCCTGGAAGAAGCTAAGGAACAAGTCAAGAAATGCAAGGGGTGCCAGGTGTTCCGCTCCAAGCCCCTTCAGCCGGCTTCCGCGCTGAAGACAATCCCCATTGCCTGGCCCTTCGCAGTCTGGGGCTTGGACATGGTGGGACCATTCAAGACGGCCCGAGGCGGCCTAACTCATTTGCTTGTCGCAGTGGACAAGTTCACCAAGTGGGTAGAAGCAAAGCCCATCAAGAAATTAAACGAGCCCACAGCTGTGACCTTCATTGCCGACATCACAGTGCAGTACGGGATACCGCACAGCATTATCATAGACAACGGCACCAACTTCGCCAAGGGCGCCCTGGCACGTTTCTGTGCGACGTAGGGCATCCGACTGGAGTTAGCGTCCGTTGCCCATCCGCAGTCAAATGGCCAGGTAGAACGAACCAACGGCCTCATCTTGTCCGGCATCAAGCCTTGATTGGTCGAACCACTCGAGCGCTCGGCCGTCTGTTGGGTCGAAGAGCTGCCTGCCGTCCTCTGGAGCCTGCGCACAACCCCAAACAAGTCAACCGGCTTCACGTCGTTCTTCCTCGTATACGGTGCCGAAGCCATCATCCCGACGGACATACAGTTCGACTCTCCACGAGTCTCCATGTACACCGAAGAGGAGGCTGAGGAAGCACACCAAGACGGCGTCGATCTGCTGGAAGAGGGCCGACTGTTGGCACTCAGTCGGTCCGGCATCTACCAGCAGAGTCTGCGCTGATACTACAACCGCAAGGTCAGGCCAAGATCATTCCAAGAGGGCGACCTTGTGCTCCGGCTGATTCAGAGAACAGCCGGCCAGCACAAGTTGTCGGCGCCTTGGGAAGGTCCCTTCATTATCAGCAAGGTGCTAGGGAATGATGCCTACTATCTGATCGACGCTCAGAAGCCTCGAGCACGCAAGAGGGACGACTCCGGCAAAGAAACAGAGCGCCCGTGGAACGCGAATCTTCTTCGAAGATTTTACAGTTGATGCAGTATGTATCACGCTACCCTCTTTTGTATTAAAGTACTAAGACCTTAGGCCCCCCGGGACGAGCTCGGGGACTGCCTTTTTGATTATCTATATGATATGGATTACGCTTCCGAGTATGCTTTCCCCTTTTATCATACTATCTGGCACCGGGTCCGAGTAGTCGGCCCGGGGACTCGCCGTCTTGCGCTATGAAATGCTCCCTGAAGTCAGACAAGTAATGTGCCGCGCTCAAAGCCGTCTCCTGCCGAAAGCCGCAGCTCGCAAAGCGACCTTCGGTAAGCAGGGGACGGGAAAGAACGAGTGCACACATGAAAAACGGCTAAGGACTTAAGAGCTACGCATAGCCCAAGCCGGCTGCCAGCCTCCCCTTACCGAGCCGACTCGCGAGCAGTCGGCTCGCAGTCTCAATTTTCATCAAGAATAGCCGACTCTCGAAAGTCGGCCTGTCGATTTTCAGCCAACTTTCTAAGGTATTCTAAACGACTAAGTACTTGCCTCCCTAAAGTAGCTGAGCATTTGACCCGACGGCAGTCTGCAGAGCGGCTACCCAGTCGGCAAGGCGGCAACTGAAGGAAGGCGGCAAAGGAAAAAGTCTAAAGAACCAAAGCAAGGAAAGGCGGAAATTTGATAAATATTTACACAAGGCCCTTGGCCGAATACACCCCGCGGGTGGAATTGTTCGAAACTGACAAGTTTTTTAAAAAAGAACAAAAGAGACAGGTAAAACTGAAGCACTCTAGGGGGCTGCCTCCGGAGCCGGAGGGTCGGAGGTGGCGGCGGTGTCGGACGTCGGGGCAGTCGGCTGGGCGGTCTCGGCTTGGCCGCCTCCAGCGACAGTCGCCTTGTTCTTCTGAGGCTCGTTGCTGGAGGCGCGATCAGGCTAAGGCTGGCCGCCTGCTTCGTCCTCTGGCACCTCCTCCTCGCTTCCGTCCTCCGACTCGTCCTCCTCCTCGGCGCTGGAGCCGATCGCCTCCGCCGAGTCCTCCTCGTACTCCGGGTGCATCCCGAACCACTCTGGCGGCACCTCCTCGCCGCCTTCGGTCCGCTCGGGCACAAAGACACTGGTGTCCGTGTACTCGGCGATTGCCGCCGCGCGCTTGACAAGGGAGCCTTCTATGGCCTCCAGCTCGGCCTAGGCCTCTGACCGGAATGCGGCCAGACGGTCCAGGTCCAGCCCCGGATACCACCCTTTGACGAACTCCAAGGCCCGGCGTGCTCCGGCACGGGCCGAGGAGCCCCTCGAAGCCTCGAAGCGACCGGCGGCAACCTCCAGCTAGTCGGCCGTCCGGCTGGCGGTGCGAAGAGCTGGCACCTCCGGCCACAGAGCGGCGACGACTTGAGCACCAGCGCGTTGAAGACGGCTCAACAGACGATGAGCAGGACGAGGGCGAACCCCGATGCTCAGGAGCTGCTCGTCGATGGTTCGGGGCGTTGGCGGCAATCACTTCGCCCTTCGCCCTTCGCTCCTCCCGAACCGCCTTGATGGCCAGAGGAACGGCATGCGAATGGCCGGGAAAGAAGTCTGCCAAGACAGAAGGAAGGATAGTCAGAAAAACCCAAAATCAGCCCGACACAGAGTCGGAAGACCAAAGAAGAGAAAAAGAATTACCGTTGACGATGTCCTCAAGCTCGTGGTAGCCGGAGGTCAGCATCGCCTCCCGGTCGGTCCAGGCGGAGCGCTCGACCTCGAACTCGGCTATGAGGGCATCCTCCCGTGACTTGGCGTCTTCCTGCGCCTTCCGGAGCAGCTCTTTCTGCTCGGCCAGCTGCGTCGCCAGCAGGTCGCGCTCTTGGACGAGCTTGTCGCACTCCTCCTCCTTGGCGCGGCGAGTGGTGTTGGCCTCGTTCAGCTGCTCCTGGAGGGCGGCATTGGCGTCTGAAGATCGAGAGACAAGAATGTTATCAGTAAGAAAGGTCGCCGGGGAGATCCGGCCCGACTGCTCAGCAGTCTAACCGAATCTCGGGAACTATAGCCCGCGGGCGCACCAGCGCGCCCCCGCGGAGAAGAAGGAAGATAGATCGCCGGGGAGATCCGGCCCGACTGCTCAGCAGTCGGCCCGAATCTCGGGGACTACAGCCCGCGGGTGCGCCAGCGCGCCCCCGCAAAGAAGAAAGAATTAGCTCACCTCGGCTTTCCGTCAGATCGGCGGTCCGCTTCCTCAGCTCTTCAACATTGCGGTTGAAGGCAGTAGCGCGGAGATTGTGATATTCCTGCAAGGCCGGCAAAGAAAAGTTAGCCTTCGGAGCTCGCCAGAAGGAGTTCCAAGTCGCCTGCTCAGCAGCCGACCCCGAACTCGGGGACTACACCCAGTGGGTGCGCTGGCGCGCCCCCAAGGAAAAAGACAGAAACTAAAAAAGGAAAAACGAAACATACCCGGACGGAGCTCCGCAGGGCCAGATGCGCTTTGGTGTAGAGTTGGAGGGCGTCGCCCTCTTTGCGCAACTTCGCTTGGACGTCCAGAAGGGCCTGGTTCAGCGGGCCGGTGCCGCCTTCACGCAGCCAGCCGGTGGGCGCGGCACTCGAAGGCTCGACATCCAAGTTCGCCGATCTTGCAGCACCGGTTTCCCGAGCTCGCGGCGCTGAGTTCGTCCTCTCAATCCGGCGGCGCGCTGGCACGGCGACCTGAAGAAGTAGCTGCGCGTCAACGTCGTCCGCAGTCGGAGGATCCTGCGGGTCCACCGGCTGCTTGCCATGTGGCCTCGAAGACGGAGGCGGCGGAGGAGGCGGAGGCGGTGCGTGAGTATCTGAGCCGGAGGCGTCGCCGCCCTCCTCCGCGAGAGGGTTTGCGGTGCCGACCTCCCCGGTCTGCCCCATGAACTCAGGGGCCGGCGGCGCCGACGACAGTGGGGGGATGAGCATCGCCGA
Organism: Triticum aestivum; assembly: GCF_018294505.1. NCBI lineage: Eukaryota > Viridiplantae > Streptophyta > Magnoliopsida > Poales > Poaceae > Triticum > Triticum aestivum. The sequence goes on from NC_057801.1 coordinate 246,338,924, forward strand.
TCGATGACGCGTGACCTCCTCGGCATGCCGCTTCGCCGGGGCCACGCCCACGGCCTCCTCTAGGTGCCGCTGGGCGTTGGCGGCCACCTTCTCGGCCTCCGCCTTCTCCAGGCGGTCGGCTTCCTCCTCCTCGCGCTTCTCTCGCGCGTTCCGTGCCGTCGCCTCCCGAAGGTCGGTGGCGGGATCAATCCGCCGTGTGATGGCAGACGTCTCCACCGACCCCATGACGGGGGGGACGGCGGCTCTCTCAAGAGAGAGAGGAGCTCTGGAGAAGATTGGAGGGAAAATCAGAAAAGACTCAAGTGAGATCCAGAAAAGAGATGACAGAGCAAGAGGACTCACGAAGAAACTAGCGGCGGCCTTCTCACTTCCTTTCGGAAGCGGTTGGCCTTCGCGGCCGCCTCCTCCCGCTTGGTCGCGGCGACGGCTCCCTTGAACTTCTTCGACTTGCCACCGGGCACACTCGGCCCGGCTTGACGCCTCTTCGCGTCGGCTTGGCTGGAGGAGCCGGCTTTCGGCTGGCGGCGCGGGACGACTTCCGTGTCGACGTGGTCCTCGGGCCAGTCGGTGAAGGTCGCCAACGGCTTAAGGCCGCCGTCTGCCCCCTCTCCGCCGCCTTCGGCGTCGGCCTCCAGCGCCGCGGCCCCCAAATCGGGGTCGTCGACGTTGCTAGCCTCGCGGTCGGGGATGTAGTCGCGTGGTTCTCTTGTGGCGCCGGCTGCGGGCGCCGTGAGAGGATTCTGCTCAGAAGACGCCAACAGAGATCAGAGCTCGAAGTCGGACGCAAATAAGATCGAGCTGCAGATAGATGCGACTTACCATTGGAGGGGGGTTGTCGCGCGAGTACGGCTCCTTGCCGAACTGCCACTCCTCCGTGAACCCGCAGTGGGCGATGTGGTTCACCAAGTTCGCCACCTCCCCACGCGGCATGTCCCTGGTGCATAGCCGGCTCGGATCGTGGCGGCCGCTCATCTGGCAGATGAGGTGAGGCCGGCCTTGGAGCGGAAGAACCCGGCGCGCCACGAAGGCCGCCAGAAGATCGGAGGCGACGAGCCCCTCCGACTGAAGCATGAGTCAGAGCCGCGCCACGGCGCCGTTTCCGGAGGTCGAAAGAGACTTGGATCGATGGGACCAACTGGCCAGCCGGCCAGTCAGCGGCTCGGGGTCGAAAGGCGGCAGGTTGACCCAGTCGCCGTCAGTGGAGATGTTCTTCACGTAGAAGTAGGACTTCTGCCACATCTTCACCGACTTCACCAGCGGGATGGGTGGAAAAGGATTGTCGGCCGTCGAGCGCCGCACCGCGATGTAGGTGCCGCACTGAGCCGACGTGCCGGCGGCCTGAGTGCCGAGTTTTGCAGAGAAGAACTCCCCCCACAGCTCGAGGGTGGGGAGAACGCCGATGTAGCCTTCGCACAGGGTGGCGAAGGCGGACAGAAGCACCACCGCGTTAGGGGTGAGGTGGTGCGGCTGCAGCTTGTGGAACTCGAGAAACGAGCGGAAGAATCCACTCGCCGGAAGCCCTAGCCCGCGCATAAGATGCGAGCGGAAGATAACCCGCTCGCCTTCCGCCGGCGCGGGCCGGATCTCTCCCGCCGGCGCGGGATGGGCTTGCACCAGGTCCGCGCTAGGGAGGCGGCGAGACCGGCGAAGGAACTCGTTGTCCTCCGCCTCCACGTCCGAGCCATCCCACTCGCCGGAGCGCGAGGCAGGGGGCGCGGCGGAAGAAGAGCTCATCGCCGGCAAGGAGGAGCGCCTTGGCTCGCGGCGGAGAAGAATGCGGTGGTTCGCGGCGAAGGAAGGAGAAAGGCGGGAGAGCGGGGGAGAGAGTGCGCGTGCAGTAACGCCCGCTCCCCCCCCCGCCTACTTATAGCCCTACGGGCTGAGAAGCCGAGGGGGCGACAGGGGGATTAACTGCGCCCGCGGCCCCACGCCGCCCACGATTAATCCCCACGAAGTTACTGCGCGCAGTAACGACGTGGGGATGCCAACCGCCCTCGGCCACAGCGGATCCGCTCGGGAGCCGAGGCGCGGTAATGGCGGGCCCCACCTGACGGCCCGTCCCGTCACGCGCATGGGTAGGCAGACTATCGCCTCCACGTGGCGCCACACGATATGACGTCTCGAGAATGGCAGGGAAGCGTGACCGATACGCCTCCCGTTTCCCGGCACGACTTGCGGACAGTGGCCCTTCGCTGAGCAAGTCCGACTTCGGCAAGGCGGCCCAAAGCAACAAGCGGCCGGGTCTCAGAGTTGGCACTAGGAAGGTTGAAACTGTTGAAGCCCTTCGAGGCGGCGCCTGCCGGGCTTCACCAGCTTCGGGGACTACTGTCGGAGTAATGGGCCACGGGTAGGCTGACCCGGGTCCCAAGACCTTTCAAGACATCGGGGCAGGCCGTGCCCCTCAGCCGAGTCCCGGCTGGCGACCTTCGAAGAAGGCCGAGTCCCGGCTGGCGACCTTCGAAGAAGGCCGAGTCCCAGCTGGCGACTCTGAAGCAAACCGACTCCGGGCTTGCGATCTTTCAAGGGGCCGACTATGAGAGTCGGCCCGCGACCTTTTCACGAAGACTGGCGCAGGGTACGGTCCCGGCGTGGCCGTCCCCTCAAACCTACGGGAGGTAGGCATGGCTACAGTGAGCCGTACCAACAGGAGATCTCCGGTAAGGCGCGGCACTGTTGCCATGCCTCACCTGACTTCAGCCACAGTGCGCAAGGCACTGTGCCCACGACGGCGGCCTGGACGGCCCGAAGACCACCGGGCCCCCCGTCAGTGAGGGAGAAGAAGATGGCCGGAGAGTCCGAAGACGGCCCTGCGGGAGTCGGCCTTCACAGAGTCGGCCGCCTCTCAGTCAGGGCCCCACGAATCATAAACCAGATTGGACGGGGAGTGGCGACAGTGATCGCCCGACAGACGGCGGCACTGTTCCCACGACCCCATGACCAAGCCTGCGTCATCAGGAGTGTCGCACAGTGCCCGGCTTGTCCGCGGGGCCCGCCAGTCGGAGGGCCCCAGAAGCCGGCAGGAGGGGCGGCGGCATGAGAGACAGACAGCTGGGGGCCGCACCCAGTCAGTTTACTATTGTACCCTCGGGGGGTAGGCCTATATAAACCCCCCGGGGCACCCATGTAAAGGGTTCGGCCCTAGATAGGTTTTTAGACACATAGCAAGCAAAGGAAGGAGCCAGCCTTGCTCCCTCCTGCCACCCGAAACAGCTCAAGGAGCACCTTTCTATTATCATCCCATAGTGATCATGCGGAGACCCCGCAGAGCAGCAGTAGGGGTGTTATCTCCCCGGAGAGCCTCGAAGCTGGGTAAGATTCGTCGGCGTGCATGTCTGCGCCTCATCCCGTTTCCAGGCACCGGCGACGTTCTACTCGCCCCCACCATGATAAGCCACCCATTGGCATATGTCGCATCCAACCCCCGACAGGTCCCACCAAGATGAGCGATCGGTCCCACTGAGATTGCAATGTAAAATCTCTATTTCCCTTTCGTAACATTTTGGTCTCACCGAAATGAGCGAATCGGTCCCACCGAGTTTACCTGACCAACTCTCTGGTTAGCTTATTACCAAAATCGGTCTCACCGAGTTTGTGTAATCGGTCTCACTAAGATTACGTTATGCCCTAACCCTAACCATATCGGTTCTACTGAGTTGCATGTCGGTCCCACCGAAAATCCTAATAGTCACTAGATGTCAGGACCCCGACTCAATGACACATCGATCAAGCATGTAACACCTCATATCACTTTGCGGCCTCACGCACGGTATTCCCACGGGTGTCGCCTTACCTTTGATCGGGACCGTTTGCGCCTTTTGGCACACGTATATGATAGTCGCTAGCATCCATATGATAAGGAGCCCGGGCTGACATGGCTAGTCGTAAATCCAAAGTGGCACAAACTTACAGGGACAGGCATCCATGACCTAGCATCGAACGTGTCGGTCATCAGCGAGTGAATCCAGGCTGTGGCACTGGGCTAGCAGGACTCCGGTGAACCATGCTGTAACGGGCTAACAGGACTCCGGTATTCATCGCGTGACATTTCCCCGAAGGGACAGACACAGGAACGAAGAAGGACACATGCCGGCCAGCCTAAGTGTCCCGGAGCAGTAGCAAGCTACCATGGCTCAGTGGAAGCACTAGGAGACATTTCCCGGTAGGAGAGGCTACTAAGGATAAACAACTAGATAGTCAGATCCCACACATACCAAGCATTTCAATAACGTACACACAATATGCTCGATATGTGCAAATACAACATGGCATCACAACATGACTCTACAACTCAAGTATTTATTTCAATAGGCTCTGAGGAGCGAGATATTACAAACATGGGTCTCACGACCCAACATTCAGAGCATACAAGTCAAAGCACAAGCGGAAGCTTAACATGTCTGAGTATAGACATCTACAAATGAAAAAGGCTGAGAAGCCTGACTATCTACTAGATCCTGCCGAGGGCACAAGATCGTAGCTGAGGTAACAAGCTAAACATTGCAGTCCACGCGGAACTACTAGCGAGACCGAAGTCTCTCTGCAAAAACATAAAATAGGAAAACGTGAGTACAAATGTACCCAGCAAGACTTACATCAGAACTAACTACATATGCATCATTATCAACAAAGGGGATGGTGGAGTTTGACTGCAGCAAGCCAGCTTTGACTCAGTGGCTATCCTGAACTACGACTGCAAGTAACTCTTTTGAGGTGGCGCACTCGAGTCCACATATTCACCATATCAATAGCACTCACGCTCCCGTCTCCCTACGAGAACGCCATCCATAGCACTCACGCTTATCTTGCGTATTTTAGGGTATCCACTTTCACTTGTCTATGAACTGTTATAGGCAACCCAGAAGTCCTTTACCGCGGACACGACTATTCGAATAGATGATGTTAACCCTGCAGGGGCGTACTTCTTCATACATGTTTCCACCACTTAGCGTCTGCACACGACATGTGCTCGGCAGACTTCAAGCGAAAGCCAACGTGGGTGTAGACCACGACCTACCTATTCGGGTTCAATCCGTGAGGAGATCCGGCCGGAGTTTCGCTCACAGCCCCAAACTATGTGTGCAGGGTTCCCGAGACACCAAACGGGCGCCCGGTACACCGTGCCACGTGCCTACCGCATCACAGCCCAGCCCTCCGGTCAGCGCTGCGCACGGCCTCCAGCATACTACAAACACCAGAAACTACTTGCAACTCTTGGACAGAGGACACGGGTGATTAAGAAGTCGAGCGGGGTCATATTTCAGGGCCCAATGTATGGTAGTAGCTGAATCATGGATCACAAACACTGAACTCAGTTCCTAAGGACGGCTTCAATGAGACAACCCACCATGTACTCCTACATGGCCTCTCACCGCTACCTTTACCAAATCGTGTTCACACACTTAGCTCGCACACAATAGGACATGTTCACACACCTTTGATTCATCCCCGATGAATCAGACCTGACTCAACTCTAAGGAATAGCAGGCGTGACAAACAAGCATGAATGAGTAGGCACATCAGGGCTCAAACAACTCCTACTCATGCTAGTGGGTTTCATCTATTTACTGTGGCAATGACAGGTCATGCAAAGGAAAGGGGTTCAACTACCGCAGCATGTACATGCATGTATCGTGGTTGTCCTAATGCAGTAAAAGAGAGCAGAAGCGAGAGAGTGGGATTGTATCGGAATGAACAAGGGGGTTTTTCTTGCCTGGCACTTTTGAAGATAATATAGTTCTTCATCGGTGTCATCGAACTCGTCGTCGGAACCACGTCTATCGAGAGGGGACAAACACCGGCAACTGAGGAAGAACACAATCAATGCAATGCCACAATATGATGCATGATCATGACATGGCAATATGCTGTGATTTTAGCTAATGCACATGGCTATGATTTAAATGAAGTTGGTTTGAATACATGATTCAAATTCCAACTCCATATATGATTATTTAAATGCCCTTTATTTATTTTGTCCAAAACAGAGGACAAATATTGTTCAAACATGCATGGAAATAGTGCAGATGGATAGATTGGATTTTTCTGATCATTTTTCATATATAAATTATTTAATTTGGAGTTACGGTTGAATTTCTATGAATTTTAGAAGTTTGTACTATTTTCTGGAATTTCCTGTATAAGAATAATTCCAGTAATTGAATTAATGCGTCAGCATTGCGTCAGGGTGACGTCGGAGGTCAACAGGGACGTCCAGGTCAAATTGACCAGTGGGTCCCTCGTGTCAGTAATTAATTAAACTAACTAATTTTAGTTAAACTAATCTGGTTAGTTAGCAGGGGGGGCACTTGTCATTGACTCAGGGGAGTCAACCTGGGCCCACCCAGTCAACGTCAACGGTCAAACCCGCCGGCGTTTAGCCGCCGACGAGGCCAGACGCGGTGGAGGGGCTCGGGTTTCGCCCATGGTCGACCAAATCAACCGCGGTTTGGTCCTACGCGTAGCTAGGGCTCGCGCGCATCTGGTAGGACAAACGGGAGGGGCTGGGGTGGTCTGAGTCGACGGCGGCGAGCACGAATGCGGCGGCCGGAGTTCGGGCGAGGTTGGGAATGGTGCTATGGGGCACGGCGGGGCGAACGGCTGGGTGCTACGGGCTCCTGGGGACACGGCGAGTGCGGTGAAGCGCTCGGTTGCGAGCTTGCACGCCTGTGGCCACGGCTACACCATGGCCGGCGGCGAGAAGCTCTCGGCAACAGTGGGAAATGGAGCTAGGGGATGGGAACGGAGGGGGAGAGCACAGGAGAAGCAGCAGGAGCTCACAGCAGATCCGTTCGAGGCGGAGACGAGGCTGGGGGAGCGTCGGAGGCAGCGCCGGGTCGCCGGAGATCTGGGCGGCCAGAGGTAGAAGATGACGATGGCGGCAATGTTGCAGGGCGCCCGAGGATGCGTGGCTCGTCTGGGATGATGCAGAAGACGAGGCGGAGCCGACGATCACGACGGTTGCTCGAGGGACGGCAGGTGAGCGCGGGGGCAGTGTGCGGCGGTGACGGCCGTGCTCGGGTGTGCGTGAGTGAGAGAGCCAGAGAAGAGGGAGAGTGAGCGAGGGGGTCAGCAGGATCGGGACGACACGGGAAAGTCGTCCACGCATCCAGGGGCTTGGCGGCAAGCAGGTGACGGCGTGGCGAGCTCGGGCACACCGGCGCTCACCTCTCTGCCTGCCTGGCGAGAGGAAGCAGCTGACTGGCATGGGCCAGCACAGTGCTGGGCCTGCCAGGTGGGCTGCCAGGTGGGCTGCGGCCAGGTAAGTCCTCTGCTCTCTGCTTTTATTTATTGTTTTCTATTTGCTGTAATCTTTAGGGCTTTATTTAAAATACTTAAGCAGATCCAAAAATCATGAAACTATTCATGGCTACTGTTTAGAATATATCCAACAGTAAACATTTTAGTTTATGATTATTTGAGCATTTAAAATATTTTATAGTATTTAAATGCCCATATGCAAATAGAGTATGATTTAATTCAGAGCCCAATACGTCCTGCAAAAATATAAACCATTTTTGGTAGATGCTTTCACCTCAAACTAGAAATGTTGAACATTTTTAGAGGGCATTTTGAGTTCAATGAAAAAGATTTTATTTTGACCCTAGTTGAATTCATTTGGTGCTAGGGTTTAAGCATCCCCATTTCAAGTTTCCAATAAATTTAGACATGATGCATGGATGATTATGCCACTACTTGCAAACAAACTCTAGGGCTGTGACAACTCACCCCCACTAAACAAGAATCTCGCCCCGAGATTCAAGGCGTGAGGTAAGAAGACAAAGGTGACACAAACTAATAACATGAGCTCCAAGATCCAACTGTCTTCTCGAGGTATTGATCTGTTGACTCAAAACAATCTTGACGTCTTTGCTTGCAAGGTCTTCATCCAACACGATGACGACAAAAGGAGACTCTACAGAAGACGATCTCCTTGAAGATCGAGTATTCAAGATCAACTCATGGAGTGAGAGGTAAGAACATCTCTTGAGCTGAGATACGAAGCATTCATCCAAAGGGATGGAGTGGAACGGATGGCGAAGGTTTACTAGGTAGACAACAATTCCACACTTAAGAGGGTGGTGAACGGTTGTCAACGTAGCGAGCAGTTGAGTTGCCATGATACCATAACGATGCACTTTAGGGAAGGTGACTTATACAAATATCCCCTTAAGTGGCAAAAAGAATTACCTTTGATTCAAATATCATTGAAACTCTTTATACCCGCCTAAGGCAATTCTCGAGCGATCGTTTAGAGGGGTTCGGTAGAATGGCATACCCGGATTAGAATGGATGATGTGGGTTACCTTGTTGAAAACAACACAAGGGATGATTTTAGTAACTGGGGAAAAGCTCAAAGTAGAGAGTGAGTCCACTGTTGAAAGGGTTATAGCATATCCGAGGAAACTGAGAGCACTATGCAATTAATGCCGACAATAAAACCTAGAGCTTGTGCATGCTCTCAAGAACTTGAGCATTTCCATAATCATCAAGGTTTTATCAACATCCGTGTCAAGGGTGCTGACAACACAACATACTACCATGATGAATAGCGATGGACGATGCAGATGCAAAGGAAGATAACACTTTCTCAGATTCCACCTTAGCGAGACCAAGGGGACAAAATCTGGATGATCGACCGAGAGACATTTAGCACTCTGCTTCTAATGTTCTCCTTGATGTACTAGCGTATCCCATTCATAGATATGGTTTGATATCTAGAACATCAAATAACAGGTCGGACTTCGGGAGCACAAAAATCATAAGGCACACAAATAGGGAATAATTCCTACGAAGTCCTTATGGAGAGGTGGCCAACTTCTTCAATCAAGATATTACAGTAACAGGTCTTCCGGCGGGGTGTGTTGGCCACGCTTCCACTTTACCGGGTTACAGAGAGACCAATAATATAATTCTTGGGAAATGTTCCAACCATCGTATCTGCTTGAGATTCAGATCTGGTTGGTGTTAGGACATTCCAGACTCATCAGGTCTAGAAAGAGAAATGAAAGTTTGCAACACAAATCGATGAGATGACGTTGCGAGATTCTTGGGAAATGAACTACGATAGCAAGCTCCAAAACATGAGCTGGTTCTGCTACAAACCCGTGAACACGCTGTCCAAGACAAGCATGACCACGTAGTAGTCTTATAATAAAACACTACCGAGTTCAGGTGGGGAACCATCATCAAGGATAACGAAGTCCTTGCATAAGGCATGCTCTTAAGAAGGAACTTCTTCTCCTTGAATAAATCAGTTAGTGGCTTGGTGTGCTAGGGATACATAGGAAATGAAGGTTGCGAGCCTGTCAAACCATAGCATACTTCGCACATGCATGACTGACTTGGGATGGTACCCGATGAAGCAAAAATGAACTTTACCAAATTCATGGCGGCAACTTGCTTCAAATGCACATGAACTAGAGGAAGCCACTTCTTTCATCCAACCTATTCTTCATGAACAGGCACAAAGACAATGCTTACAAAAGTTTCCAATGCTAGCTTTAATGTTTCACATGGATCATGGGGGGGACAAGATGTTGCTGATGGATCATGGTTTGGTCCTATGCGTAGCTAGGGCTCGCGTGCATCTGGTAGGCCAAACGGGAGGGGCTGGGGTGGTCTGAGTCGACGGCGGCGAGCACGAATGCGGCGGCCGGAGTTCGGGCGAGGTTGGGAATGGTATTATGGGGCACGGCGGGGCGAACGGCTGCGTGCTACGGGCTCCTGGGGACACGGCGAGTGCGGTGAAGCGCTCGGTTGCGAGCTTGCGCACCTGTGGCCACAGCTACACCATGGCCGGCGGCGAGAAGCTCTCGGCCGCGGTGGGAAATGGAGCTAGGGGACGGGAACGGAGGGGGAGAGCACAGGAAAAGCAGCAGGAGCTCACAGCAGATCCATCCGAGGCGGAGACGAGGCCGGGGGAGCGTCGGAGGCAGCGCCGGGTCGCCGGAGATCTGGGCGGCCGGAGGTAGAAGACGACGATGGCGGAGATGTTGCAGGGCGCCCGAGGATGTGTGGCTCGTCTGGGATGATGCAGAAGACGAGGCGGAGCCGATGATCACGACGGTTGCTCGAGGGACGGCCGGTGAGCACGGGGGCAGTGTGCGGCAGCGACGGCCATGCTCGGGTGTGCGTGGCTGAGAGAGCCAGAGAAGAGGGAGAGTGAGCGAGGGGGTCAGCAGGATCGGGACGACACGGTAAAGTCGTCCACGCGTCCAGGGGCTCGGCGGCAAGCAGGTGACGGTGTGGCGAGCTCGGGCACACCGGTGCTCACCTCTCTGCCTGCCTGGCGAGAGGAAGCAGCTGACTGGCATGGGCCAGCACAGTGCTGGGCCTGCCAGGTGGGCTGCGGCCAGGTAAGTCCTCTGCTCTCTGCTTTTATTTATTGTTTCTATTTGTTGTAATCTTTAGGGCTTTATTTATAATACTTAAGCAGATCCAAAAATCATGAAACTAATCATGGCTACTGTTTAGAATATATCCAACAGTAAACATTTTAGTTTATGATTATTTGAGCATTTAAAATATTTTATAGTATTTAAATGCCCAAATGCAAATAGAGTATGATTTAATTCAGAGCCCAATATGTCCTGCAAAAATATAAACCATTTTTGGTAGATGCTTTCACCTCAAACCAGAAATGTTGAACATTTTTAGAGGGCATTTTGAGTTCAATGAAAAAGATTTTATTTTGACCCTAGTTGAATTCATTTGGTTCTAGGGTTTAAGCATCCCCATTTCAAGTTTCCAATAAATTTAGACATGATGCATGGATGATTATGCAACTACTTGCAAACAAACTCTAGGGCTGTGACACTATATTTGCTAAATCGGTCCGACCGAGTTTTTCAATTCGGTCCCACCGAGATCGGCTTGTTGTCTGTAACGGTTAGATTTTGTGTGGAGGCTATATATACCCCTCCACCTCCTCTTCATTCATGGAGAGAGCCATCAGAACGAACCTACACTTCCAACTTACATTTTCTCAGAGAGAACCACCTACAGGTGTGTTGAGGTCAAGATCTTCCATTCCTACCATATGAATCTTGATCTCTAGTCTTCCCCAAGTTGCTTTCCACTCAAATCTTCTTTCTACCAAATCGAAATCCTATGAGAGAGAGTTGAGTGTTAGGGAGACTATCATTTGAAGCACAAGACCAAGGAGTTCATCATCAACACACTATTTGTTACTTCTTGGAGAGTGGTGTCTCCTAGATTGGTTAGTTGTCACTTGGGAGCCTCCGACAAGATTGTGGAGCCGAACCAAGGAGTTTGTACGGGCAAGGAGATCGCCTACTTCGTGAAGATCTACCACTAGTGAGGCAAGTCCTTCGTGGGCGACGACCATGGTGGGATAGACAAGGTTGCTTCTTCGTGGACCCTTCGTGGGTGGACCCTCCGTGGACTCGCACAGCCGTTACCCTTCATGGGTTGAAGTCTCCATCAACGTGGATGTACGATAGCACCACCTATCATAACCACGACAAAAACATCCCTGTCTCCTATTGCGTTTGCACTCTCCAAACCCTTCCCTTTACATACTTGAAGTTGCATGCTTTACTTTCCGCTACTCATATACTCTTTGCATTCTTGCTTGAATTGTGTTAAGATCTTGACTTGTTCAAAGTTGCTAAAATCTGCCAAGAATTAAAATTGGGAAAATGATAAGTTTTTATTTGGTCAAGTAGTCTAATCACCCCCCTTGAGGGAGTCCCGGATTAGGGGGTGTCCGGATAGCCGAACTATCACCTTTGGCAGGACTCCTGGACTATGAAGATACAAGATTGAAGACTTCGTCCCATGTCCGGAAGGGACTTTCCTTGGCATGGAAGGCAAGCTTGGCAATACGGATATGTAGATCTCCTACCATTGTAACCGACTCTGTGTAACCCTAACCCTCTTCGGTGCCTATATAAACCGGAGGGTTTTAGTCCGTAGGACGAACAACAATCATACCATAGGCTAGCTTCTAGGGTTTAGCCTCCCTGATCTCGTGGTAAATCTACTCTTGTACTACCCATATCATCAATATCAATAAAGCAGGAGTAGGGTTTTACCTCCATCGAGAGGGCCCGAACCTAGGTAAAAACATCGTGTCCCTTGTCTCCTATTACCATCCGTCTAGACGCACAGTTCGGGACCCCCTACCCGAGATCCGCCGGTTTTATCACCGACATTGGTGCTTTCATTGAGAGTTCCTCTGTGCCGTCGCCATCAGGAAGGATGCCCGGTCCCGTCTTTAAAGATGGCACTGTGGCTAAAGGAGCTTTGGCTATCGGCCAAACTCTCTGGATAGGCGGTTTCCTTATGACCGCCTGTTTGGCCGCCGCGGCGACGATGACTTCTCGGGTCATCGAAAGCAATCTTCACGTTAGCTCAGAACTCGCCGAGCAGTTAGAACCGATGGAGCTATCTTTCTTAAACGAGCTCTTGGATCGCATCGCCGCCCTAGGAGTCGCTACAGACTACGATCAGATTGGTGTAAACCCGATCTGAGAGAGATTAACTCTCCCCAGGTTACCCACCACGTTGCTGTGGTAGAGGAACAATACGGCGACCCTTCTTCTATCTTAAGGACTAGCTATGTCCGGATTCCCGATCCCTCCATGCCGGATTCTCGTGGAGGGGAGGATGTTACTCAAGCCCTGAACCTAAAGTCAGGCAGCGGGCTAGATTCATTGGACAACATCCAAGAACCCAAGCTTCCAAGCTCAGAAACTACTTGGCCCCTGAGTTTTAAAGTGGACGGGGTTCCGAATTTAATTCAACCCGCCCACCCAAACATAAGCGATCTATCCCAAATTCGGCAAGAGCCTGCAGAAACAGTACACCATTACTGGGCCAGATTCCTCTTGGTTATGAACAGGATAAAGGACTGCCACGAGGAGGATGCAATTTCATTCTTCTGCAATAATTGCATGGACAAGGGAATCCTAAACGCCGTAAGTCGTCATGAAATTACACGCTTCGCGGACTTGGTGTCCATAGTGCGAAAGTACTATGTGATGGAAAGCGCCTGGAAAACCGAAATCAAATTTTGGGACAATCCGGCCCTGAACACAACCCCAGTCCGAAATAAAAGGCTGCATTATCGCCAGGCACCTGGGTTAAATACCAAAAAGCAAAAACCCTCTATAGGGCATGGAACCGTACTGGAAGGATGGCTCAATGGACCTTGCAAAATTCATAGCATAGAGGGTGCCACTCCAACTCATAGCCTTGGAGCATGTTGGATACTACAGCAGGTGGCCAAAAGTGGCGAAGAGCTTCTAACTCCAGAACACCAGTCCAATGATACCAGTACGGTATTAATAGTCTTCAAGACTTTCGCATCAAATAATATGCTGAAACAAACACTCCGTAGCCTTGCCGAAGTCTACCAAGTAGCAACAATAAACTCATGGAGTGACACGGCTATTACCTTTAATGCCAGTGACGAACCTAAATTCCGAACAGCCCGAGCACCAGCCGCATTGGTCCTCAGTACAATAGTGGACGGCTTTCGCCTTACCAAGGTACTCATGGACGGTGGCAGCGGACTGAACCTCATTTACGAGGAAACCCTCCGAAAAATGGAAATAGACTGGAGCCGCATTGAGCGAAGCAGCACAACCTTTAGAGGAATAATCCCCGATCGGGAAGCATGCTGCACAGGAAAAATCACATTGGATGTGGTGTTTGGCACGCCGGATAATTACAGGTCCGAGAGGTCATGTTCCAAGTGGCCCTGTTCAGCATCGGATATCACGCTCTATTAGGGCGAGAGGCATTCACAATTTTTCAAGCTATACCCCATTACTGGTACATGAAGCTCAAAATTCCCGGGCCCAACGGAATCATCACTCTTGCTAGTGACCCGGACATAGCACTCCGCGCCGAAAACAAGACAGCCGCACTGGCCCTGGAGGCACTATCCGAAGCATTAGCGGCCGAGGAACTCACTACGCTGCGCTCCACGGTAAATAGGGAGGATGTGATACTCGATAAGAGATCCAAGTCCACCTCCTTTAAACCAGCGGACGAAATAGTCAAATTCCAAGTCCATCCAACGGACCCTACGAAAACAGCCTCCATTGGGGCACAATTAAACCCTGATGTAGACGCCGCACTACGAGAATTCCTACGCGAAAATTGGGACATCTTTGCCTGGCACCCTTCAGACATGCCAGGAATCCCACGCCGGCTAGCCGAGCACAGCCTAAACATCATAAAAGGATTCAAACCAGTCAAACAGGCTTTTCGACGTTTCTCCGAACCCAAGAGACAAGCCATGGGAGAGGAGCTAGGCAAATTATTGGAGGCCGGATTCATCAGAGATATAAAACACCCGGACTGGCTAGCAAACCTGGTGATGGTACCAAAGAAGGACAAATCCTGGCGCCTATGCGTCGATTTTAAAGACCTCAACAAGGCTTGCCCAAAGGATCCCTTCCCCCTTCCCCGCATCGATCAAATTATCGACCGCAGGACACGATTCATTGTGTTTCCTCAACGCATACTCTGGCTACCACCAAATTATGATGGCAGAGCCCGACCAGGCCGCAACGGCATTCATCACCCCATACGGCCCATTCTGCTTCAACACAATGCCCTTTGGGCTCAAAAGCGCCGGCGCAACATATCAGCGCATGATTCAGACATGTCTGGCAAACCAGATCGGCAAAACAGTGGAGGCATACGTAGACGATGTGGTCGTCAAAACCAAGCACGTCGAAACTCTAGTAGACGATTTGAGGCTCACGTTCGATAATCTCCGAACATATGATATTAAGCTTAACCCGAAAAAATGTGTTTTCGGCATACCAGCCGGAAAGCTCTTGGGCTTCATTGTATCCGGTAGAGGAATTGAAGCAAACCCAACCAAGATCCGAGCTCTGTCACAATTGGATATCCCAAAGGACCTCAAACAAATACAAAAAATGACGGGATGCATGGCGGCTCTAAGCAGCTTTATCTCCCGTTTAGGAGAAAAGGCATTACCCCTTTATCGCCTCCTCCGATGCACCGAACACTTCCAATGGACGGATGCCGCCACGGCCGGACTCGAAGAAATAAAAGCGATATTGCCAACAAACCCGATCCTGGCCGCGCCTAACATAGGCGAACCAATGCTATTATATATCGCGACAACTCCTCAAGTGGTGAGCGCGGTGCTCGTTGTCGAATGAGAAACGGACAGACATAAGTTCCCCCTTCAAAAACCAGTTTACCACGTGTCCACTGTCCTGATCAGAAGATAGCGTACGCGGTGTTCATGGCATCCCGGACGCTGCGACACTACTTTCAAGAGTGTTTGATAATAGTAGCCTCCGAACTACCTCTTAATGACATTATAAACAACCGCGACGCGACGGGCCGGATTGCCAAATGGGCCATTGAGCTCCTCCCGTTCGACATAACCTATAAACCACGATGAGCTATTAAGTCAAGTTTTGGCCGACTTCATTGCCGAATGGACTGAAGCCGAACTCCCTGAAGCATATGGCGCATATTCCAACTGGATCATGCACTTCGACGGCTCAAAAATGTTGGCTGGCCTAGGGGCTGGCGTCATCTTGACATCCCCAACCGGAGACACGGTTCAATACGTACTCCTGATAATGTATACGGACTCCAACAACGCAGCTGAATACGAGGCCCTTCTACATGGCCTCCGGATGGCAATCTCCATGGGCATTCAACGCCTAGAGGTGCGCGGGGATTCGAACCTCGCGATATCCCAAATAAATGGAGATTTTGATGCCAAGGATACGAAAATGGCATCTTATCGTAACACCGTCCTAAAAATGTCAGCTTGGTTTGAGGGGCTCGAATTTCACCATATAGCTCGAGATAACAACCAGGCAGCAGATGTATTGGCACGCATTGGCGCAAAGCGTGATGCAGTCCCTCCCAACATCTTCCTAGAGAGGTTGTTCAAGCAATCCGTACTATGGGAAGGGGAATCCGGAAATAATAACCCGGAACCAACCGCACTGCCCGACACCGAACATTCTGACATAATTGATGGCTTTGCCAACGAAGTAACATCCTCAGCCCACGTAATAATGGCAGTCATTGCCCCGTGGATAGAACCATTCCTAGCCTACCTAACCAGGTAGGAACTTCCCGAGGACCAAAACGAGGCCCGCTACATAGTGCGGTGATCTAAAGCCTATAAGGTCCATGAGGGAGAGCTTTACAAGAAAAGCATAACCGGAGTCCTTCAAAGGTGTATCTCCGAAGAGGAAGGGCGGAACCTTTTGGCTGAAATTCATGCCGGACTTAGCGGGCACCACGCTGCAGCCCGGGCCCTTGTAGGCAAGGCCTTCCGTACAGGATTTTATTGGCCGACGGCCCGGGCAGATGCTCAGGACTTAGTCCAACGATGCGTCGGTTGCCAGCTCTTTGCTAATCAAAGCCACCTGCCACCCACCGCCCTCAAAACTATACACATAACCTGCCCCTTCGCGGTCTGGGGGCTTGACATGGTTGGACCCCTTAAAGGAGGAACCCACAAGAAAAATACCTACTGGTCATGGTGGATAAATTCACCAAATGGATAGAGGCCAAACCTGTTAAGACGGTCGAATCCGGACCGGATATAGACTTCATATCAGGGGTCGTACACCATTACGGCGTCCCCCATACCATCATCACTGATCAGCACGAACTTTACGGCCAACGAGGTTAAACTCTGGTGCAAAAACATGGGCATCAAGCTCGACTATGCTTCAGTCTATCATCCTCAAACTAACGGTCAAGTCGAGCGAGCAAATGGTCTAATCATGAGCGGCGTCAAACCCAGACTAGTGCGGTCCCTCAAGGAATCTAACACGCACTGGGTAGAGGAGCTCGACTCCGTACTCTGGGGGCTGCGGGCCACGCCGAATCGCACTACCAGATTCACACCATTCTTTATGGTATACGGCGCAGAGGCAGTTCTGCCCTGTGACATAATTCATGACTCACCTCGCGTGCGCATGTACGAAGAAAGAGAAGCCGAGCTCGATCGTCAGGACAGTTTGGACGCATTGGAGGAGGAGCATGACGTGGCAAAAGCCCGTTTCGCATTCTATCAACAGAAAGCTCGAAGATATCAAAGCAGAGAAGTACAAGCGAGTTAGTTCTACGCTTGCCGGACAAGAAAAAGGACAAACTCAAGCCCAAATGGGAGGGTCCCTTTATCATCGACCAAGTCCTGACCGGTGGAGCGTACCGTCTGCGAGATGCATCGGATAACCGACTCGAGCCGAACCCATGGAATGCAGCCCGTCTCCGAAGATTCTACTCCTAGCGCCAGATTCTAAGTTCGTCTCCTTCATCCGTCTATATTTTACATATTAGTTGTCTTCTATTTCTCTCCTTTTCCCCCCTTTTCCTTTTACAGCTTTTTGAAAGCTTGTTCCCGCATTGTTCACACACACTTGACGCACTATCCGCGCTCATTATACCTGGGGGCTTCTTTAATAGAAGCTTATTTATATGGGCTTCATGCCCAACACATGTGTCACACTTCCGCATGTACCTTTTATTCACCATTATATGCATCGATATGACTGAAGATTTGGCTAAGCTTGGTTGCCTGGCTCCTGTGCGATTGTTCGGCTAGGCGGTAAAGGGAGCACCTCTGCGATTGTTACTGCCGGGTCAGCTGGATGTGTAACTCAGACTGGGTGAAGCCGAAAGCTAGCGTTCTTAAGGGAATATTCGGTCGGTGAACTAAAAGACGATTTCCTACCTCTTTATTTATCTACCCCCAGATGTTTTTTTGGTTTTTTCGCAGTCTGGACATGCACTTTAGGGCATGCCTCCCAGGGAAAGGAACACCTAACGGAACTATTCTCCCTGGAAGATGTTTCTTACTAACCATGTAATATAACATAACTAGTTGGGCACTTGTGTGATAAAGCACTAATGACCCCTACGCCTAGTCTCCACGCACGCCCCAGTTCTTATATAACCGCGAGGGTATTCGGACACACTTCAGACTATTGGGTCTCGAGGTTGAAGCGAAAAGGTACGCTATGACAAATGATCTACAATCCGGCTAGAAGGCATCTTTACGTGTCATCTTAAATTACATAGTCAACTTGACTGGGCATATTCCTCTTCAATGCCATCCAGCAGGCTGTCTATTTTACAGTCCTGTTGTGAATACTTTGCGGCCAATTCTACTTGGTCGTACACTAAGCTCATAGGGATCTCCTTCCAATCGGGCCCCGCAGGTCCGACCTCGGCCATGTGGTTTGGGTCAGCCTTCGGGTACCGCGTCTTCACCATGGCCCAGGCCTCCCCGGCACCTTGACAGTAGGCTAATATCTTCCATAAGCGGAAGCGCTGTCGCGCTCCCTGAAGCCTCTCTGCAAGCTCTCCAAGGCCTTCGGGCAGAGAGACTGATGGCCACAAGGCCTGGGCGACACCTCTCATCACCTGCCGAACTCGTTCATGCAGTTGCAAGAGCTCGGGAAGAAGGTCACCCGTAGAACCGGGCATTTCCTCTGCAGGACGGCCTGTGAGCATACCTACAGACATAACTCTGTTAGTCGACTTCCTCGCCGAACTCTTTTTCAAAGTTCGTTCAAGCACTTACTAAAAATACCGCGTCAAAGCCGCCGATTCTCCTTAACGGAGTCAGATAGCTGGGCACGAACATCCTTTAGTTCCTCACCCAGCTGGGTGTTGGCATCTTGGAGACTATTTTTCTCCTGCCTCAACCTTGTAAGCACATTCTCGCCGGCCTTTAACCGGCGCATGAGCTGTTGCTTGTCCGGATCTATCCCGGCGCCATCTGCAATATTATTGTCAGACTTATACACATGCCGCACTTCACAAATTACTTATCTTTTGAAGCATATATTACCAGAGGGGGTCTCTTTGGCTTCCCCCGCCGCGGCTAGTGCAGCCTCAAGTTGGGCTTTGCACTCTTCCAGCTCCTGGGACAGTTGGGTATTCTTTTCTGTAAGATCCTGCACAATAAATGATCCTTAAATCAGTTATTCTAACTATTTCAAGTCTTGGGGGCTACTGGCATATATGACTGTCAAATTTTCTCACCCGTATGTCTTTTACATATTGCTCCGTGGCTCTGGCTAGACCATTTTGATCGGCACGAAGGTGCGCATCTCCCGAATTAAAGGCATCCAATGCCTCTGGGGAGAAACACGCGTCACGAAGAACTGTCCGGCGGCGCCTGTGATTCATGGCACTCTCCACCTCGAAATTGGTGGCAGATAATCTGTCGGCATCCTCTGTCGGAGGAACATCCGACGCATGCCCCGTGTTCGCCTCCACTTCTGGACCTGACTTTGGAGCCTGGCGAGCGGAGGATTGATTGGCAACCTCTCTGGATACAGTCCGGCGAGCGCTCTTCTTCCTGAAAAGGCACGAGCGTTAGTATGCCTCCCGGGAATAAAGCCGTCGAGTAAGGTGACGCGCCATACCATTGCGCCAGAGTTTCGATCCGGACCGCACTTCTTTTCAGCCTGCTGGGCTGTGCTGCCCCTTGTTGGCCAGCCGCTGCGGGCTCGGCCTTCCACCTCGAGGGCGCCTCCTGCAAAACACCATTGGTATACGGTGATCAAAAACACGCATGGATGGGTCATTTTCAAAGTATTGGGACTTTGGTCTCAGTTACCTGCGAAGCGGGAAGTATTCCGGGGTAATTTGCCATAATGGCGACCAAGGCATTATCGATGCTCAGTTGGTGAAATACCCCGTCGATCAGCTCCACTGAAATATCCGGATCCTCTTGGGAGGCCGGATCGAGGAACCGTGTGACGCCCTGATAATTAAGCTACATTAATTCCCGGCTAATGATGCAACATCATCATGATTACTGTTGTTAAACTCTCGTTAGTTCGAACCTGGTCCAAATTCAAATTTAACTTAAAGTCCAAAATAAAAGTTTTCAAACATGAAAGCTAAAATGTTCAAAGTGTGGCAAATAATCGATGGATATTTGTCATGTTGGAACAAACCTCTTTTGGATTCCGAAAGTGCCCCTGGAAATTATTTAGTGGTCCAGCATCTTTTGAAATTGACCTTTTCAATTTCTAAAAATGGTTAGACAACTCCTTTTGACCCCATACTTTTTGTTCCATCTCAATTTATTGTTTTAGAATTATGTGCCACGTTTCGCTCAAAACAAAACTCTTTTGACACAAAAACAAAATGCAAACATAGGCAAAAAAAATGAGTTAAACAAAAGAAACGGAAAGACCCGATTAGCAAAAGAAAACAAAACCCCTCCCCACTAATTCCCCTGGGCCTTGGCCACTGGACAGGCCCAACCCACCGCCAGGTCGTTCCCCTTCCTCTGTTCATCGGGAGCTCGTGGACAGAGGGCGGCCGTACACGGTGCCGATGGCCACGGGGCGGCCATCCACTCCCCTTGGCGCCCTACAAGGTTGCTCCCTCCCCCCTGCGAAACCCTAGCCCACCGTTTTCCCCTCGCTCGTCTCTCTCCCTCTTAATTTCTTCCATGCCCGGGCACAACCGTCGTCGCGCCGCCATCGTTGTCGTGGTCGACGTCCATCACGAGCCGCAACGAGAAGACCAGGAGGTGGGCACCAGCATCCTCGACACCTGGGTAGAAGGAGCTGTACCGCGGAGTCCCGAGCCTCGCCATCGACCTGTCTTCGTCACCACGGTCGTCGCCGCCGATTTCGTCGATCCGCTCGACCTCTTGCTTTCCCGGATTCCCCGAGACCACTACGAGCACCAATGTGAGCATCCGGTCCTTCGCAACCCCCTCTTCCTCCTCCCCATGCCCCTTAGGCACCGATTCGTCGAGCTCCGCCCGTTGACCACCGTCGCGTACAGGCCTCTGACTGCGCCCCGCCTCTGACTGTGCCCCGCGTGCGTCCGCGTGCCCGCAGCCGCGCTCGCCTCGCTTGTTACCGCCAGACCACGCCTGCTCCGGCCTGCCGCCGACCACGTCGTAGTTGCCCCGCACACTACCCCCGCTCTCCCCTGCTCGCGTGCTGCTTGCCGCGGCGGCTACACTCACCGCTGCTTCTCCGCCCCCCCCCCCCCGCCTGCTCCCACTGAGCTGGCGCCCAGGGCCGCGGGTGCTTCCAGTGCGCCCCTGCCGGAGGCCGCCGCCGCCGCTGGTTGTGGCCGAGGCCGCCGGCACACTCCAGCGCCCGTGCGTGCCCGGCCGGCCCCTGTTTAGCTTAGGGGCAAACCCCCCCTCTGATTAGGCTACTCCCCTGCTAATTACATACTAACTAGTGGGCCCCTTAGATAAAACAGCTCACCAAATCCCTCTATTAAAGTGTACAACCAATGACATGTGGGTCCCCCTTATTTTAGATTAAAGGAAAACCATTTCATAAGTCATTAGGACACTTACATGTGGGACCCCCCTGTACTATTCATCTGTTGAACGGTCAATGTTGACTGGGTCAACTGGGTCCCCCTTGGCCCACCTGTCATCCCCTGGGCACACTTCTGTGTACCCTGTGCTGGGTGCACATAGCATTTTTCCAATTAATTTCGAATTAAAAATAATTTCAGAATATTGGTAAAACTTTAGAAAATCATATAAAATAAACCGTAACTCGGATTAAAATAATTTATATATGAAAGTTGCTCAGAACGATGAGACGAATCCAGATACGTAGCTCGTTCATCCGCCACGCGTCCCTAGAATAGAGAACCTGTGACATTTCACCTTTGGTTCATCTGTCCGAAGACACAAAACACCGGGGATACTTTCCCGGATGTTTCCCCCCTTCACTGGTATCACCTCATACCGCGTTAGAACACGTCTAGCTCTGCTTGTTGACCTGTTATGCACTTGCTTGCTATGTATTTACTGTTTCTCCCCCTCTTCTCTCGGGTAGCCCCCGTGACGATGCTGATGCCCCTGTGGACGACTACGTCACCGACGACCCCTCCTTCTTGTCTGAGCAACCAGGCAAGCCCCCCCTTGATCACCAGATATCGCATATTCTCCTCTATACTGCTTGCATTAGAGTAGTGTAGCATGTTACTGCTTTCCGTTGATCCTATTCTGATGCATAGCCTGACATTGTTGCTACATCTGTTGATACCTTACCTGCAATCCTAAATACTTAGTATAGGATGCTAGTTTATCATCATTGGCCCTACATTCTCGTCAGTCTGCCTTGCTATACTATCGGCCCGTGATCACTTGGGAGGTGATCACGGGTATATACTATACATACATACATACTATACAGATGTTGACTAAAGTGGGGTCAGCTCGAAGAGTACCCGCGAGTGATTCACGGATTGGGGGCTGAAAGGACCCTTGTCCCGACGGCCCTCTGTGTGGATCTTTGTGGCGGAGTGACAGGGCAGGTTGAGACCACCTAGGCGAGAGGTGGGCCTGGCCCTGGTCGGCGTCTGCGGTTGCTTCATAATAACACACTTAACGAGATCTTGGTATTTGATCTGAGTCTGGCCATTTGGTCTATACGCACTAACCATCTACGCGGGAGTAGTTATGGGTATCCCGACGTCGTGGTATCAGCCGAAGCCTTCTTGACGTCAGCAACTGAGCGGCGCGCGCCGGATTGGACAGGAACGCCACTAGGCTAGGTCTGCTTCCGGCCGCCCACGCAACGTGTAGGTGTGCTCAGGGCGATGGGCCCAGACCCCTGCGCTCTTAGGTTTAGACCGGCGTGCTGACCTCTCTGTTGTGCCTAGGTGGGGCTGCGACGTGTTGATCTTCCGAGGCCGGGCATGACCCAGGAAAGTGTGTCCAGCCAAATAGGATCAAGCGGGTTGGGTTATGTGGTGCACCCCTGCAGGGAAGTTAATCTATTCGAATAGCCGTGTTCCTCGGTAAAAGGATGACCCGGAGTTGTACCTTGACCTTATGACAACTAGAACCGGATACTTAATAAAACACACCCTTCCAAGTGCCAGATACAACCTGGTGATCACTCTCTAACAGGGCGACGAGGAGAGGATTGTCGGGTAGGATTATGCTATGTGATGCTACTGGAGATGCTACTTGGAGATGCTACTTGGAGATGCTACTTGGGACTTCAATCTACTCTCTTCCACATGCTGCAAGACGGAGGCTGCCAGAAGCGTAGTCTTTGATAGGACTAGCTATCCCCCTCTTATTCTGGCATTCTGCAGTTCAGTCCACTGATATGGCCTCCTTACACATATACCCATGCATATGTAGTGTAGTTCCTTGCTTGCGAGTACTTTGGATGAGTACTCACGGTTGCTTTCTCCCCCCTTTTCCCCCTTTCCTTTCTTTCTGGTTGTCGCAACCAGATGCTGGAGTCCAGGAGCCAGACGCCACCGTCGACGACGACCCCTACTACACTGGAGGTGCCTACTACTACGTGTAGCCCGCTGGCGACGACCAGGAGTAGTTAGGAGGATCCCAGGCAGGAGGCCTGCGCCTCTTTCGATTTGTATCCCAGTTTGTGCTAGCCATCTTATGGCAACTTGTTTAACTTATGTCTGTACTCAGATATTGTTGCTTCCGCTGACTCGTCTATGATCGAGCACTTGTATTCGAGCCCTCGAGGCCCCTGGCTTGTATTATGTTGCTTGTATGACTTATTTATGTTTTTAGAGTTGTGTTGTCATATCTTCTCGTGAGTCCCTGATCTTGATCGTACACGTTTGCGTGCATGATTAGTGTACGATTGAATCGGGGGCGTCACAAGTTGGTATCAGATCCGACTGCCTGTAGGAATCCCCCTTCCACACTCCTTGGCTGAAGTCGAGTCTAGACATTGCAAAAAACTTTTACTAACTTGGCTGTGTGCCTTACGGGCCCACGTCGCCACTGGGTGGCACTAGGATCTTTTACTCCTCGACCTTTACTCTGGGATTCTGAACTCTCTTCTATTCGGGTTAAATGATTTTTACTAAAATCTAACTTTAGGTTCTCGAAAATACTTTCTCCCGGGGAGGCCCTTCAGTCCAGATGATTACCGACTGCACCAGAAGATTTCGGAGATACTCTTTGATATTCTCTCGAGACTTTGTTTCCATCACTTTGCTATTCCCGACCTTCGATAAATCCTTATGGATAACAACTTACACCTACCATTCATACGATCATCCCCCATTGATCTTGTTATTACAAGATACCCCGAGAATAATTTGTGCCTACTGCCTTGCAGTTCTTTGCCACCTGAATACCCCTAAGAATAATTTCTCGCACCTTCCGAGTATCCGCTCATCCCAGTTGTTCAGGTGTTTCACAAAAGTCTTTGAAATACTATTCAATCCTCCAAAAATCCTTAGCAACTTTATTGCTCTGCAAATACTTGTCTACTAGCATTATGGATGCTTCCCATATATCTGGCAATATACACTAGTATCTTTTGACACCGTCATTTTGATCCTATTGATTCAACATGTGTGCGAATGCACAGAATCATCTATCAACCCTTCTAAATTATCTTTCCGGCTCAGACATCATTTTTGAACATGAGCTGGTTCTCGACCAAACTATTTGTCACCAATTTTGCCTCTGGTCTATCCAACTTATCCATCCTTGATTAGAGCGACTGCTTTTGATCCTTTGTTTTGGAAATCGTAATACCTTTGTTATCTAAGCATCGAGTTATTCCGATGTTCTATAATATGATGCTCGTGCCTTCTTTCTTCCCCTGATGGAGTACCGATACTCACATCAGCTCCGTTGTGGATCACCCGATCCATTGTTGGATTGTTATCCGACAGTGTCCTTCATAGTCAATCACCTTGTGAGTTCTTTCTCTGATACATAATGCCTTTGGTAAATGGTATCCTCTCCTTTTGTCAATCATGCTCTGCTTTCGAGCTGGTGATATTTACTCTTGAAGCTTGTGGTATATGTTCCTAAGAAGCCCCGATGGGTTGAACCAATGCCTTCCCTAATATGTACAAACCCGAAAGATTTCACGGGTCATACATATTTGGTATTGCACCAGGTAAAACTTTCCACAACTAATGTCATTTTCGAAATACGAGAGGGCAATGTAAGATTATGCATTGAGGAAGTGGGAGTCGACCTTGAACCTTTGTGTTCATGCCCATGGAAACAATGTAGATCGTATCATTAAAGCTTCTCTTCAAATAAATATTTCATTAGTATAAGTTTATCTTATATCTGGGATCTGGCATTTTGCAATCATTGTTCCGGCCATGTTCTCCTTTAAATACCATTTCCCGGACAAGTTGAAGTACTTGTCTTCTGCAGATCTTTGCACTTGTCCAACCTTTACTTTGATCTACCATCGAGTATTACACTCTGGTATCTCGAAAATATCATGGAACTGCATAATTTTTATGGGTTCTTCATCAACTGTCATTTCTCACCGATTCCAATTTTCCTAGGTTCTGGGTTGTCGTTAACCGAGAACACCGATATGTGAACCGAGTCTGTACTACGGTTCAATAACTCTAAGTAATCTTTGTTGCTTATGAGTTTATTAATCCTTCAAGTCAGTCCTAGCTTGGTCGGCTATATCATTATCGTACAACTTTTTAACTGTGCTACCTGGTCCTTTTTCCTGGAGCACAATTTTCGACGATGAGCTACGCTTACGTCGATTTTCCTCATCATATCATTTTGCCTTGAACAACAAACTTGATTTCGAGTTGTGTCGTACCCATGGTTCCAATAACCTTTCGCTTCATCATTCCTTTGACTTGTTGTCATCGCCGATCAATTACACCTTCATGAAATCTCTCGACAATTGTGTCGGATCACCTTCAACACTTTGACTTCTTCCGAGATGTTAACTGTGTTCATGATGATAAATACCCTCCTTGCCCTCGATGATTTTATTATCATCGACAACACCCTTGACTTCCTTCCATCGCGAGCTTGTCCACATTATGAATACAACCCGCTCTCCAGCTAATGTTGTGTTCTGCCTTGAAGCATTACTGTCTTTTCTATCAAGAATGTTGTGAGGATTGCTCCACTTCTTAAGAATTCTTGAAATAGTGATACTTCTCCCCATCACCTTCTTTCTTGGTCCCCGTGTTGTTTCTAACCGGAATACCAACAATTGAACTATGATGTGTGAATTCAAAAGTCCTAGCAACCCTATTTCTTTGAAGTGAACGGTCAATAACTCCATTCTAAGTCTTTTGGTTATTGAATCGCCATTCTAACATTGATCATGCTACCTAAGCCCATATTTCGGGTGCATCTTTCAACCAATGTTTAATTGTGTATGTTTCCCTCGAGCATACATCATTATATCATCAGATCTGACAAGTGTTATCTCCTTGTCCGCATAATTGTGGGAACCCATCTTTTTGTAAATCACAATGAATTTTTGCTGAGTCCATCAGCCACCTCCTCATCCCCTCCTTGGTGTAATGATGAACTATTGTTTCAGGAACCCGCTGCCATAGTTGATTTCCCAAGAATCTTACAATGCTATCTCGTCAATTTTTTTTTGCACCTTTTCTTCTCAGGCATCCTGAGTCCGAGGTATCTTGATTCCTAACATCAATCAAATCTGAATCTCGGTCAGATATGATGGTTGGGTCATATTTCCAAGAGTTATAAAATTGGTCTTTATATGACCTGGTAAGGTGATGTCATGCCTAGCACACCTGGCCGGAGGACCTGCTGTTATAGTTTCCTTATTAGCAAGGTTAACCATTCTTCCCTGAGGAAATTATAAGACTTATTCTATAAGTTGATCCTGATGGATCCCTTATGTATCCATAGTCCGATCTTTACCTGTTGACCATGTCAATGCTATCTCGAAGCATGTCGGTGGTACTCCGATCATCAATAAGAACATTTGAAGCACAACGTTGAATTTTCTTTATCAATTATCCAAACACCGTTGTATGGGTAATGTCATGAAGTTTCTCTCCCCTTACCTAAAAGGGCTTTCTACTTTATATACTATCATGCATATCATGCCTTACTTGTCCGTGGGTAGATATACCCATGGGATATGTGTTCTAACACGTTTTCCTTTCCATTGTCCTGTCTAATCTGATAATGATATATTCCTTTCCATTGTTTGGTTTAACCTCTCTGGTGATCTATAAGATCTAAGCAGTAAAATTATCCTGCTTACGAAAACACCTCGGTGTACCACCTTATCAGTCAGACCCTGTTACTATTGTGGACGACATTCGAGTAACCACCGATGGACGAGAATTTTGCCTATTGGTCCGCCTCGTTCAACGAGCAGGAAAATGGTTCTCTTCGTCCCTCACCGTTGGTATCGTTCTTGTTGCCAACATAACTGACCGGCTACCCTCTGACATGGCTTGCTATTGTGACCGTGCAAGATGTCAGCCCCCTTTCTACTTTGACCCACATGGTGGGCCCATAACCCACAGTTCCACAGGATCAAAACCTGACTCTCCTGTACATCTAATAGTTATTCCTCGTCCGTGGCCTCGTATATAATTCAAGAGCCACCTTCAAGTCTGATATCAGACACAATACTTATTCCCGTTGCTTTGAATCCCTTTCACGCCCTGCAACAGGCATCGAACATTCCTGCCCGCTTGAAACTTTCCATGATACCGCCTTACTTTGCTCTCGATATTTTCTAAGTTTCAATTCGAGAGTTACTTTCCGCCACCTTCCCCGATGTTATCGACTAGATAGTCAGCCTTACAGAGGTCTGTTCCCCTGGAATAACCCCCTTATTCTTTCCTAAGTACGATGGAGTTCCTGAAGAAAGGACGCCGACTTCACCATGATGACCTGAAGTAGAGAAATGCAGACATAAATGTAATGGATCGACCTCTTCGAGAAGAGCAACCAAGGCCGAGAAGATCCGTTAGAATTTCGTAACTAGACCTTCCCCCCTTCTCTACCTCTTAAATCTCGGGACGAGATTTCTTGTAGTGGAGGAGAATTGTGATGCCCTGATAATTAAGCTACATTAATTCCCGGCTAATGATGCAACGTCATCATGATTACTGTTGTTAAACTCTCGTTAGCTCGAACCTGGTCCAAATTCAAATTTAACTTAAAGTCCAAAATAAATGTTTTCAAACATGAAAGCTAAAATGTTCAAAGTGTGGCAAATAATCGATGGATATTTGTCATGTTGGAACAAACCTCTTTTGGATTCCGAAAGTGCCCCTGGAAATTATTTAGCGGTCCAGCATCTTTTGAAATTGACCTTTTCAATTTCTAAAAATGGTTAGACAACTCCTTTTGACCCCATACTTTTTGTTCCATCTCAATTTATTGTGTTAGAATTATGTGCCACGTTTCGCTCAAAACAAAACTCTTTTGGCACAAAAACAAAATGCAAACATAGGCAAAAAAAAGGAGTTAAACAAAAGAAAGGGAAAGACCCGATCAGCAAAAGAAAACAAAACCCCTCCCCACTAATTCCCCTGGGCCTTGGCCACGGGACAGGCCCAACCCACCGCCAGGTCGTTCCCCTTCCTCTGTTCATCGGGAGCTCGTGGACAGAGGGCGGCCGTACACGGCGCCGATGGCCACGGGGTGGCCATCCACTCCCCTTGGCGCCCTACAAGGTTGCTCCCTCCCCCCTGCGAAACCCTAGCCCACCGTTTTCCCCTCGCTCGTCTCTCTCCCTCTTAATTTCGTCCATGCCCGGGCACAACCGTCGTCGCGCCGCCATCGTTGTCGTGGTCGACGTCCACCACGAGCCGCAACGAGAAGACCAGGAGGTGGGCACCAGCGTCCTCGACACCTGGGTAGAAGGAGCTGTACCGCGGAGTCCCGAGCCTCGCCATCGACCTGTCTTCGTCACCACGGTCGTCGTCGCCGATTTCGTCGATCCGCTCGACCTCGTGCTTCCCCGAGACCACTACGAGCACCAATGTGAGCATCCGGTCCTTCCCGACCCCCTCTTCCTCCTCCCCGTGCCCCTTAGGCACCGATTCGTCGAGCTCCGCCCGTTGACAACCGTCGCGTACAGGCCTCTGACTGCGCCCCGCCTCTGACTGCGCCCCGCGTGCGTCCGCGTGCCCGCAGCCGCGCTCGCTGCAGCACCGCGGCTGCCCCGCGCTCGCCTCGCTCATTACCGCCGGACCACGCCTGCTCCGGCCTGCCGCCGACCGTGTCGTAGTTGCCCCGCGCCCTACCCCCGCTCTCCCCTGCTCGCGTGCTGCTTGCCGCGGCGGCTACACTCGCCGCTGCTTCTCCCCCCCCCCCCCCCCCCCCCCGCCTGCTCCCACTGAGCTGGCGCCCAGGGCCGCGGGGCGCTTCCAGAGCGGCCCTGCCGGAGGCCGCCGCCGCTGCTGGTTGTGGCCGAGGCCGCCGGCACACTCCAGCGCCCGTGCGTGCCCGGCCGGCCCCTGTTTAGCTTAGGGGCAAACCCCCCTCTGATTAGGCTACCCCCTGCTAATTACATACTAACTAGTGGGCCCCTTAGATAAAACAGCTCACCAAATCCCTCTATTAAAGTGTACAACCAATGACATGTGGGTCCCCCTTATTTTAGATTAAAGGAAAACCATTTCATAAGTCATTAGGACACTTACATGTGGGACCCCCTGTACTATTCATCTGTTGAACGGTCAATGTTGACTGGGTCAACTGGGTCCCCCTTGGCCCACCTGTCATCCCCTGGGTACACTTCTGTGTACCCTGTGCTGAGTGCACATAGCATTTTTCCAATTAATTTCGAATTAAAAATAGTTTCAGAATATTCGTAAAACTTTAGAAAATCATATAAAATAAACCATAACTCGGATTAAAATAATTTATACATGAAAGTTGCTCAGAACGACGAGACGAATCCGGATACGCAGCTCGTTCGTCCGCCACGCGTCCCTAGCATAGAGAACCTGCGACATTTCACCTTCGGTTCATCTGTCCGAAGACACGAAACACCGGGGATACTTTCCCGGATGTTTCCCCCCTTCACCGGTATCACCTCATACCGCGTTAGAACACGTCTAGCTCTGCTTGTTGACCTGTTATGCACTTGCTTGCTATGTATGTACTGTTTCTCCCCCTCTTCTCTCCGGTAGCCCCCGTGACGATGCTGATGCCCCTGTGGACGACTACGTCACCGACGACCCCTCCTTCTTGTCTGAGCAACCAGGCAAGCCCCCCCTTGATCACTAGATATCGCCTATTCTCCTCTATACTGCTTGCATTAGAGTAGTGTAGCATGTTACTGCTTTCCGTTGATCCTATTCTGATGCATAGCCTGACATTGTTGCTACATCTGTTGATACCTTACCTGCAATCCTAAATACTTAGTATAGGATGCTAGTTTATCATCATTGGCCCTACATGCTTGTCAGTCTGCCTTGCTATACTATCGGGCCGTGATCACTTGGGAGGTGATCACGGGTATATACTAAACATACATACATACTATACAGATGTTGACTAAAGTCGGGTCAGCTCGAAGAGTACCCGCGAGTGATTCACGGATTGGGGGCTGAAAGGACCCTTGTCCCGACGGCCCTCTGTGTGGATCTTTGTAGAGGAGCGACAGGGCAGGTTGAGACCACCTAGGCGAGAGGTGGGCCTGGCCCTGGTCGGCGTCCGCGGTTGCTTCATAATAACACGCTTAACGAGATCTTGGTATTTGATCTGAGTCTGGCCATTTGGTCTATAGGCACTAACAATCTACGCGGGAGTAGTTATGTTTATCCCGACGTCGTGGTATCCGCCGAAGCCTTCTTGACGTCAGCAACTGAGTGGCGCGCGCCGGATTGGACTGGAACGCCACTAGGCTAGGTCTGCTTCCGGCCGCCCACGCAACGTGCAGGTGTGCTCAGGGCGATGGGCCCAGACCCCTGCGCGCTTAGGTTTAGACCGGCGTGCTGACCTCTCTGTTGTGCCTAGGTGGGGCTGCGACGTGTTGATCTTCCGAGGCCGGGCATGACCCAGGAAAGTGTGTCCGGCCAAATAGGATCGAGCGTGTTGGGTTATGTGGTGCACCCCTGCAGGGAAGTTTATCTATTCGAATAGCCGTGTCCCTCGGTAAAAGGACGACCCGGAGTTGTACCTTGACCTTATGACAACTAGAACCGGATACTTAATAAAACACACCCTTCCAAGTGCCAGATACAACCCAGTGATCGCTCTCTAACAGGGCGACGAGGAGAGGATTGCCGGGTAGGATTATGCTATGTGATGCTACTGGAGATGCTACTTGGAGATGCTACTTGGAGGACTTCAATCTACTCTCTTCTACATGCTGCAAGACGGAGGCTGCCAGAAGCGTAGTCTTCGATAGGACTAGCTATCCCCCTCTTATTCTGGCATTCTGCAGTTCAGTCCACTGATATGGCCTCCTTACACATATACCCATGCATATGTAGTGTAGTTCCTTGCTTGCGAGTACTTTGGATGAGTACTCACGGTTGCTTTCTCCCCCCCTTTTCCCCGTTTCCTTTCTTTCTGGTTGTCGCAACCAGATGCTGGAGTCCAGGAGACAGACGCCACCGTCGACGACGACCCCTACTACACTGGAGGTGCCTACTACTACGTGCAGCCCGCTGGCGACGACCAGGAGTAGTTAGGAGGATCCCAGGCAGGAGGCCTGCGCCTCTTTCGATTTGTATCCCAGTTTGTGCTAGCCATCTTATGGCAACTTGTTTAACTTATGTCTGTACTCAGATATTGTTGCTTCCGCTGACTCGTCTATGATCGAGCACTTGTATTCGAGCCCTCGAGGCCCCTGGCTTGTATTATGTTGCTTGTATGACTTATTTATGTTTTTAGAGTTGTGTTGTGATATCTTCCCGTGAGTCCCTGATCTTGATCGTACACGTTTGCGTGCATGATTAGTGTACGATTGAATCGGGGGCGTCACAAACCGTTCCAGATCCTCGGGTTGTGGAGGCGGGCTGTTTATATCCTTTACGGCCAGGCGCAGTTCCAGCGCCGAAATCACAAAATGAGATACTTGAATATGGGAATATGGATCAGATGGGCAAAAAGAAATATCCGCTTACCCAGCTTCGAGGATTGTACATAGAAAACCCGCCCTGCAGATTGACATGGAGGAACTCCTCCTCTTCTCCCATGTACAATGCAGACAAAATCTTCATCAGATCGACGACCGATCCCGGCCCCTTACGGCCGCAGCTGGTGGCATCATCCTCCCTGTTGAAATTCCACATGGGGTGGCCTCTATACTGGAACGGCTGCACCCCCCGCATAATGCATGTGGCCATGACCCCAATCATGGTCAGTCCGGAATGAGCTAACCACCTAATTCGTCTCATCAGGTAAAGGACGTCCCTATCACTTTCCTTCTGAGGGCTCCAGGGACGCCAGCTTAGGCGTTTCTTCAAAGGAGCATCATTGAACTGAGGGAGGCCGATCCGAATAGGGTCCGGTAGGGGAACATCTACTATATAAAACCATTCCGAAGGCCAATCTTCGGACGCCTTCTTCGGGGTTCCGGATAGATATCCGGTCCTGGCGATGCGCCATAGTTCGGCTCCGCCCACTTGATATATTGACCCCTCTTGAGAACGGGGCACAAGGCAGAATAGCTTCTTCCACAGCGCAAAATGAGGCTCGATGCCCAAAAACAACTCGCAAAGGGCCACGAAACCCGCAATATGCAAAATGGAGGCAGGCGTAAGGTTGTGCAACTGGAGGCCATAGAACTCCAGGAGCCCCCGGAGAAACGGATGAATTGGAAATCCGAGCCCTCTTATCAAATAAGAGACAAGGCATACCCGCTCTCCTTTAGAGGGGCTGGGGATGCTCTCCGCTTGCTTTCCGCCCTTATAGGTGGCGAGTCTGGCTCGAACCGGGACCATGAAGGCTGGGGGAAGAAATCCCTTGGTTTGGAGCGCCACTAGCTCACTATGCGGGACGGAGCATCTCTCCCAATCTCCAGGCTAAGGGCTAGGAGGGCGAGAGGAGGAGCCGCGTCGACCATCCATGATGGAATGGATTTCCGTCAGATGCGCTCGGATGAATGCTCGCGAAGGGGGAATGGTGTGATTCGGATCTAGATCCTCGTCTCTTTTATAGGCAGCTCCTTTGCGCAGCTAGGGGGGTAAAAGTAAGAATACCCTGGCTTTTCGCATTCGTTCAACACATGGAAGATGGCCATTATTGGGCGTGGGAGCCGAGGAGCGCAATATTTATAAGAAGTTGGACGCTATTTAAATAGGTACACAGGATTTGGAGAAGAACCCGCCTTGCAATGCCGAAGACAATCTACGCGCCGGACTCATCACCATTGAAGCATGGTTCGGGGGCTACTGAGCGAGTCCCGGATTAGCGGGTGTCCGGATAGCCGAACTATCACCTTTGGCCGGACTCCTGGACTATGAAGATAGAACATTGAAGACTTCGTCCCGTGTCCGGATGGGACTTTCCTTGGCATGGAAGGCAAGCTTGGTGATACAGATATGTAGATCTCCTACCATTGTAACCGACTCTGTGTAACCCTAACCCTAACCCTCTTAGGTATTGAAACTGGTGGGTTTTAGTCCGTAGGACGAACAGCAATCATACCATAGGCTAGCTTCTAGGGTTTAGCCTCTCTGATCTTGTGGTAGAACTACTCTTGTACTACCCATATCATCAATATCAATCAAGCAGGAGTAGGGTTTTACCTCCATCGAGAGGGCCCGAACCTGGTTAAAAACATTGTGTCCCTTGTCTCCTGTTACCATCGGCCTAGATGCACAGTTTGGGACCCCCTACCCGAGATCCGCCGGTTTTGACACCGACACCCCTCTAGACATACTTTCGATCCTACAAGTGGTATCAGAGCTTTGGTCTCCATTTGCTTTGATTTCCATAGCTTTTGGTAGTCATAGCCTTGGTTCCATAACCTAGGAGAGTATGGCGTGTAGCGAGGGAAACTATCACCGTATAGGTCCTTACTTTGATGGTACTAATTTTTCTAGTTGGAAGCATAAGATGAAAATGCATATTCTTAGACATAACCCCGCTGTATGGGCTATTGTGTGTATCGGATTGCAAGATGAATTCTTTGATGGGAGAGAACCGAACCGTGAAGCTCGCGCGGAAGAATTGAAGATGATGCAATACAACGCTCAAGCTTGTGATATCCTCTTCAACGGACTGTGCCCCGAAGAATTCAACAAAATCAGCCGTCTTGAGAATTCAAAGGAAATTTGGGATACTTTGATTGATATGCATGAAGGTATCGACTCCGTCAAGGAATCCAAGTTGGATGTGCTTCAAAGTCTGCTTGACAAGTTCAAAATGAAGGATGGTGAGGGTGTTGTTGAAATGTACTCTAGGCTTGCACTACTAGGGAAAACCCTAGCAGTCGCGCTGGTTTTGTGCTCACTAGTAGCGCGGGGAGGCGCGCTACTAATAAGGCACTATAGCTATTGCTTAGCAGTAACACGTGCCCGCACGCGCTACTGCTAGGACAAATAGCTGCAGCGCTTGTTCACTCCCATGCTACTGCTAATGTAACTATTGGCAGCGTGTTTTCTCTCCATCGGTACTAGTATTCTTTTTTTTATTTTTTTATTTTTAGTGTATTTACGCGCCATCGTACAAATATTGGTACAATACCAGTTATGAGGTTTACATCATTATGTCCATAACAGTGTGTCAAATGAAGGTGGATTAGGTTCAACTGGAGGCAATATGTGGTGCATGTCAAAAGTATACTACTAAACCAAACTTGATCTAGTTTGGACTAGTAGTACTTTTGATGTGCACCACATGTTGCCTCCACTTGAATCTAATCCGCCATCACAAGCTATTTAATCATCATCATAGTCATAACATCAACAGTAGTTATTTAATCATCATAGTCATAGTGTAGCACATCATCATCTTCAAACTCATTCTAGCTAGCTAATCACCACCAACACTAACTGCGGTAGCTATCTAATCACCAGCAACACTAGCTAATAAAAATCATCAGTCATTTCCACCAACACTAGCTAATCACTCCTGCTGCTCTCTCTCAGGTAAAATAACATAAAACATGTGTAGCACTCGTTTTTCATTAAGTTGGAGCATGCAGATGAACCTGTCTCCTAATCGTGGGCTGCGCTTGTGATTGCTGTCCCCTAGTACTTCTCTGCGATCGTTCACAATTTTGCTCCAATTTTTCACTATTAAGCATTCCTCGCTATTAGAAATCCTGAATGCACTAAAGTGCATTATAGGATATCTTGGCCATAAGCTAACAATTCTCATCTGACCTTTAGTCTTGATCCAATGAGGCACAACATTCAGCGGGAGTCCCTGTTGAAGAACATCATATAGTAACATACTTAGCAATGAAGTTTAGCTTAAAAAATAATGTATGCGAAAGATGCACTGAGTACAAATAGTAAAAATTTTACCATCTTTCCTAAATAGATGTGACCATAGTTCAATACGAACACTATTGGTCGCACATTTTGAGTACTAAGATTTGCAAGTCCAAAAAAAATAATTTGCCTTGACGGTATGAAGATCCTCAAGCCATGAAACATAATGACTTATCTCCTCGCAATTTAGTTCAGCCCCGGGACAGTAGTAGGTCCTGTCTACCAAGCACTGACATGTTTGCTTGATCGGAAATAAGCTGTCAATAGAAATTAGTTGTCAACTATTTTTGAATAAACAATATCAAAGACATAAATATGGTTGAAAAACTCACATTTTGGTAGAACTGGAGGCGTCGGCACATCGACCCAGATGTCAGTATTACCTTCAATACCATCTTCCGGACGAATATCAAAGGTGATAACCATATCAGGCTCAAATGCATAAGTCTTGCATAGTGCTCGCCATGTTTTGCATCCAAAATAGGTGTAGTCGTCTTTGTTGTATAATTTTGCGTGGAAAATATAACCATGCTCGGTCTTCAAATAAACTCACTTTACCTCCATAGTAGTTGTCATAGAACTGAAACCTATCTTATCCAATACAAATACTCTTGCATGGCAGGGGATACGCTAGTATAATAGTAAAAAAATTATAAGTTGAAGCAAATGAAGCAGATGTCATGCTTAATTACGAAAAAAGACTTGTCGTTGTGACTTACTGTATCCACTTCGAAGTTCTCGTCCATCTTGATGCTGAAGTGCCTATCATCATCTAGGAAGATTCCGTCGCACAGGCCGCGCTCGTCTTCGTAGTATTTGCAAACACCGAAATACATTTCGTCGTCAGACATTTCCTATGTTCATAGTTAAAACATTAATTGAAAATCGATCGAAGACAACTACCAGGATACTCAACACACAAATCCGGGGCACTCGATATTTCCTACATATTCTGGCACAAGTCATGCTAAAATTCACGAAAAAATCTGGCATGACCTTTGCTAAAATAGGACATATAGAGCGCCTGAAATTTGCCGGAACAGAAATGAATCAACACTCAGGCAAAACATAGGTCACTCAGAGGTGTATCCAGCAAACATGACCGGCCACTTGGGCAAGCACATATCCTATTTGAGCAACACAAGATATACATTTCAAAATATCTTATAGGACTCAAATTAGCATGCATTCAATAAGCAAAAGTAAATCATCTCATGCGTCCGTACATCGTCGAATATTATCACTAATACATCCCGCATAGTGTCATACATATAACATCACTAATACAACTAAAACCCTAGCACACGACGGGTATCGGCGCGGGTGGTGGACACCCACAGAGAAGGAACCATCACGGGATCATAGCTCCAGTGAGATCCCTGGAGAACCTGCCAGGTATTGGAGAACCTGTGCTCCAACGCAAACAAGTAGCGACGGACGTGTGCATCCTCCTCACTGACACGGTGTCGCACCACCTCCGCGGGGTCCTCGAGCCTCTGGACCATCACTGGCCCACGCGACCACCACCAAAGAAGGTTCGGGTCAACGACAGGCTGGCTCCTCACCAACCTGCGCCCCCCGATAGGTAGCGCCTCCCAGTACCACCCTGGCGGAGCCCAGTCCGAGACATGGCCCATCTGGTCAAGCAGGTCGTCCTCCGGCGACTCGACGATGATGATGCGGGATAGGCATCATCCACGTCGATGCGGGAAAAATTGCTTTAACTACAAAAATAGCAACAAGTTCTTACTAACTAGTTCTATTAATTCAATTAGTTCTTACTAAAAGTAAACTTACTATAAATAAAAATAAACTAGTACTTAATTAGTACCTAATTCTTACTAACTAATTAGTACCTAGGAACTACTGCCCTAATTACCAGATAACTATCTATTTTTTAACTAGCGTTCGTACTACCTAATTAAATAGGGATAATACTAATTGTAATTAACTAACTAGCACTAAAAATAACCAAGGGTTCATACTAACTAGCATTAAATAGCTGGGGTTCATACTAAGAAGAGAAGAGGGAAGGGGAGAGTGCTTACAAAGGGCGGGGAGAGAGATGGGGTTGGGGGAGATAGCGGCACAGAGGCGCGATGAGGCGGGGTCGGGGGAGATGGCGGCGAGGCGGGGTCGGGGGAGACGGCGGCGAAGCGGGGTTGGCGGAGACAGCGGCGAGGCGTGTCGAGGGAGACGGCGGCGGAGAGCAAGGCCAGGGGCTCTGGCAAGGTCAAGGTCGAGGAGGAGTAGGCACAGGCGCGAGACGACGTCGAGGGGCAGACTCCGGCGGAGAGCGAGGGCAGGGCCTCTGGCAAGGGTGAGGGGAGGGGCTCCGACGGAGGCGACGAGGGGGAGAAGAGAGAGTGGGGATTTGGGGGAGGAATCAGAGGAGAGGGAATCAAGGCGCACGGGGGTTAGGTGAAAATAGCTTTAAGAGTAGCGTGGGCAGCGAAAACGCGCTGCTGCTAAAATCCGTAGTTGTAGCGTTGTTTCTAGAAGGGCGCTACTACTATACCTAGCACGCCGGGAACGGTGTGGCAATTATAGTAGTAGCGCATTCTGTTCCTGCCGCGCTACTGCTAAGCGAGTAACAGTAGCGCCCTTCTAGCCGACGCGCTACTGCTAAGTAGCAGTAGCGCCTCATTTTAACACGCGCTACTGGTAAGATTCTGTGTATAAGGTTTTCCCTAGTAGTGTTGCTCTTATCACAAATGAGATTGCCGGCTTAGGAAGTGAAGAGATGACCGACAAAATCATCATCAAGAATATCCTAAGAAGTTTGGACGGAAAATATGATACTGTGTGCACATTGATCCAAATGATGCCCAATTACAAAGATCTCAAGCCAACGGAGGTCATTGGAAGAATTGTTGCTCGTGAGATGTCACTCAAGGATAAGGAGGAGCTCCACAACAAGTCAAGTGGTGCTTACAAAGCCTCATGTGAAGCTCCCACATCATCAAGTGAGAAACAAACCTTCAATGAAGAATTGAGCCTAATGGTGAAGAACTTCGACAAGTTCTACAAGAGTAGAAGCAAAGAGAGAAGTTCCACGTCAAAGTCCTACAATGACAAAAGATCTTCTAGTCGAGAGCGCAATTGCTACAAAGGTGGAAGACCCGGACACTATTCCAATTAGTGTACGACACCCTACAAAAGAAGAGAAGATTCTCCAAAAAGGAGAAGTAAAAGAGAAGAATCACCATCAAGAGAGAGAAGGAGTAGAGATGATCGTTATGAACGAAGAACATCCCAGAGAAGCAAGGATTCGGAAAGGAAGGACAAGTCATCAAGGAGCTACACAAAACAAAGACATCAAGCTCATGTTGGTGAATGGGTATCCGGCTCCGACTCCGACAATCACTCCGAGACAAGCTATCACTCTG
The DNA here is from genome assembly GCF_018294505.1 of Triticum aestivum. NCBI lineage: Eukaryota > Viridiplantae > Streptophyta > Magnoliopsida > Poales > Poaceae > Triticum > Triticum aestivum. The sequence continues at coordinate 246,377,488 of NC_057801.1, forward strand.
ACTCCAAATATACTCAAGGTGAAGGTGTTGCCGGTCTAGCACTTGTGTCAACCAACTCCTATGACATATTTGATTCACCAAATAAAGGACTTGGAAGATGCTTCATGGCTAAAGGCCCAAAGGTATCACACCCAGAGTATGTTGATTTCAATAGTGATGAAGATGACTTGTTAGGTGATGATGATTTACTTGTTGACAACTCTAGTGATGAATACTATGATGAAATGTTAATTAATCATGCTAATCAAGATAGAACGAATGACAATGATAAGGAGAAGATTGAGCTTCTAACTAAAGAACTAAACACTCTTAAGTTAGCTCATGAAACTATCTGAGGAGATCATCGAGAACTTTTAAGGACTCATGAGAAGTTACACTTTGAAAAGCTCAACCTTGAGAAAGAGCATGAGTTCTTAAAGGCAATCAATGATGATCTTCGCAAGAAAAGTTCTTCAAACATTTCCAAGCGTTTACTCTTATCCACTTACATGCCTCAAGTCAAGTCTAGTAACAAGAACAAGAAGGATTCTTCCTCTAGTAGTAACAATAATCATGCTAAATCCAATGTTGTTGCTTCTAGTAGTTCTCTTGATTCACTAATGATTCTCTTAGCCAAGTTCCACTTGAGCAAGAAAATAGCTTATTGAAGGGAATTATAGAGAAAGGTGTTTACAAGAGCCTTGCCGGGAGTAAGCAATTTGAGGAAATTGTATGCAAGCAAGGAAGACACTGGAAGAACCAAGGTGTTGGTTTTGAACGAAAGTTCAATGCCAATGGAGTTGAATGGGAAGAAGATCAATACCCCAAGACGAAGTTTGTTCCACAAAAAGAGAAGTATGATCCTACTTCCTTCAAAGGGACACAAGCTCAAGATGATCTTCCACCACAAGACCACAAGCAAAAAGGCAAGGATAAGCTTCAAGAGGAGATTGATGCATTTTAAGTTGCTCCTAAGGCCTTGGTCAAGTGGGTTCCCAAGACTACATCAAGTTCTACTTCATCAAGTACGACTACAACTCCAAGGATTCCCATCAAGATGGTGTGGATCCCGAAGAAGAAGAACTAGAGAGTTCTTGAGGGTGACTCCGCCAACATACTTCACTCTTATCATTTTGGCAAGAAGAAGTGCAATCAACTTCCACATCTTGCACTAGATCATGGAGACAAAAGCCCTCTTGTTGGTAAGACAAGGGACAAGGCAACCTAATGCTTTCATAGACATCATCTTGTGTGTGAATCACTCTATGTCTATGGATATCCTTGTTTGTTCCTTGTGGGACTAACCCGTGTAGGTATTGAAAGTGCAACTCACTCCAAAGGATTGCTCTAAATGATCTACATCAACATTGTGCATCCACATCTTCAACACCTACATGAAGTCATCATCGACAAAACCCAAGGTTAGTTCATCCCTCTTAGGGGGGATCTCACATCTAGGGGGGTATTTACTCTAAGAATTGAGCTAAAGAAACTCTAATGGTGTGAACACAATAATGCATTATGTAAAAGTGGCAACCCCACTTGAGCTAAAACAATGAGTATGACCTATAATCAAATGTTCTCATTTGACTCCTAAGTCAATATACTCATATATAGATGACCTAGTCATCGCCAATTGCTTGATAGATGCTAGAATGGTTGTGCATGCTTTGCCACATATTTCATTTGTCATTTTATTGTGTGAGCATGTCATTTCCATATTTTACTAATTCAAGGACATCCACTTGTTGTTTTGCTTGATTGGCTTCTTTTCTTTTGCCAAGTGGATGGACAAGAATTCCTAAGAACCCTCTCTAGATATCTATGCTTTTCTTGTCTCAAACTCTATTCATGCTACATCACAAAGTTTGATCAAGTCAGATTCGGACCACTCTGTGTGAGGAGCACTCGGAGTCCCCAATCCGTCAGACACTTAAACTTCCAAAACTTCTTTGTGCGTTCCGGTCCGACCGATTCATCCATTTCGGTCATAGCGAGATCACTAAGTCAATCCGATTTGAATTTTTTGGTCACACCGAGTTGCAGTAACCGCTTGCAGTTATGCATCTCGGTGCCACCGAGTTGTTCCACTCGGTCACATCGACAGGGTAAGGCTATATATATCCTTGGGCCAAAATTTGGAAATTTCTCCAAACCCCTTTGCCCGCACTCAGCCTGCTCTGCATCCCTAGGTCTCCGGATCGTCCTCCTCGTCGCTAGCTGCCTCCCGCCGCTGGTCTCCACCACCGTCAACAGGAATCATCTCCGCTATTGCCGCCGTAGCAGGTCCATCGCCGCACTTAGGGTATGGGCGTGATCCTTGTGCTAATCTCACTCTGATTCCTAGCACATTGTTTTGCCATGTCTCTTGCCATGTCTGAAATCACCCTATCCAGCGAAATCACTCTGTAGTTTAGTTGTGGATTGAAAATTCAGGGTTAGGTTTCCGCCGAAATCATCTCGGACCAACCGAGTTGTAGAAATCGGTTCCACCGATTTGGCTAAGGCCATTGCACATGTGATTCTCGGTCTGACCGAGAATTGCAAATCGGTGTGACCGAGTTTAGGACTTTGAGAAACCCTAGCAGTCTTGGTGCCACTGAACTATGACTCGGTCTGACCGAGTTCACTAGTTTAGGTTCCAAAAGCTGCTTCGGTATCACCGAGTTTTCAAATCGGTAGATCCGAAATGCTTTCTGTGGAAAACTAAAACCAAGTGTTTGATTCATTCTTTTGCAAAAACCTCTGTACTTTGTGATGCTCATCCCATCTACTCATCTATATCTATTCACAGGGTCTGCTGTTAGTGTTTGCATCATGTCAGAACAGAGTGGCAGTCAGAACAAGTCTGAGGAGCAAGTTCACATGAGTTAGGGCACTAGTCCCTCTAGTAGCTATGATGATGGTAGCAGGAGCACACCCAGCAACTTGCCTAAGGAAGCCAGTAGGGCCAGAAAGAAGAGAACATTAGATTCTGAGGATGAGGACTACGTGGCTGTTGAGGATGAGGCCACCTCAAAGAAGAAAGTTCTGAAGAAGGAATATGGTTCAGCTGCATCCACTAATCCAGGAATGCAAAAGAAGGCATCTACAAGAAGGATTCCCACTTACAAATCTAGGAAGGTTGCCACTGGTGAAACCATGAAGTTCACCATTGAGTATGATAATGAAATAGCTGGCCAAGGCAGGAAGAAGAAGAGAGTTGGAACTACCACTGCCAAAGTACTTGGCAAGCCCTCTATGAGGAGAGACTCTAAAGATGAAGAGGAGGAGGTTGCTGCACCAGCACCTAAAGCTCAAAAGCTTATGGGATATGCTATAAGGTCAGGGGCTGCTGCATCAAAGCCCAAAGAAGCTCCCAACACAGCTGCACCAAAGCCCAAAGCTGCACCCAAGAGGAATACAAGGAATATTCCTGCTGGAGAGAAGAACAAGGCCCCAGTGCCTAAAGCTGATATAGAAGAAGAAGATGATGAGTCACATGTCTTGAGGAAGTTGAAGCCCAAAATTCCAAATCACAATGATGCTCATCCAGTAGCTGAGGACATGAAGCTCAGGAATGATGCAGGACTCAGACAGTGGAGATTGACTGATCCCTATGCAATCAGGAGAAGAAATACTGTGGACTACAGGTTCCATACAAAGGAACAATAGGACTTCTATGAGACAGTGATGCTTGACAAGAAGCCTATAGTCTGCGATATGAGATGGGTGGACTGGAAGTACATCAGGGAAAATGAAGAACACTATCCCAGAGTCTATGATAGTTTCAAGTCTTTTGGAGTAGAGAACTTTGCTGGGCAGAAGCCCACAAAGTGGAATGATGAGCCTATTATGCAGTTCTACTCCACAGCTCATTTCTACCCAGATGGAAGGATTGTCTGGATGTCTGAAGGTACTAGGTATCAATCAATAGTTGAACAATGGGAAAAATTGATCAATGCCAAGAATAAGAAGGATCTCAACTCCATGGCGCATATGTACGGAGAGATCCCAGATGCTGCTCTTGGGACACACAAATTTGGATCAGTACATTACCTTTTGTCAGGTTTGCCAACAATCAACTGGATCCTCAGGCATACTCTATTGCCAAAGTCAGGTGATCACAAGATGATCAGAGGCCATGCAATTAACCTGCTTCACATATTTGATGTGCCTCAAAAGTTCAAAGTCATGAGTCTAACTGTGGAAACTATCAAGAGGACAGCTGCTGATCAGAAGAGAAGTTGTGGGTATGCCCCACAGATCCAGGAGCTAATCAACTCCAAGATGGTCACTGGCACATAACTCTTGGACAAGGAACACATGCCCATCTACCCAGACTTTGAGGACAACATTGTGGTAATGGATGAGAATGAACCATCTTTTTTGCAAGCACAAGAGAAGAAGGAGAAGGCAAGGGCTGAAAAGGCTGCAAAGATGCCAACTGCTGAAGAGGCATCTCAGATTTTCCTGAAGAGCAAGCAAGATCAGCTTGGCTACTTGATTGCCTCGACTCTGAGGATTGAGAAGGGATTGGCCACCCTGACTCAAAACCAGGAGAGCTTGGAGAGGATCATAGAGAAGAAGTTCTATGATTTAGATGTGAAGGTCACTGAGATACAGTTAGTTGTTGAGCAACTTCAGGACGAAGTGCAGGAGAAGAAGGGCAAGTCTACCACTGATGCATTTGCTAGAGTGCCCAGAAGTCAGACATCTGCTCTGGTGCTAGTTACAAACACCAGAGCAACTTCATCTGCACCAGCAACAGCTTCAGTGCCACCAGCTCCAGTAGCCACTCCATTAGCTCCATCAACCTCAACTGATGCGTTCGTCCTTGGAATTTTATCTACACCACCACATGAAGACCAAGCCTTAGAGTCGATCTAGCACTATGCATTTTTATGAACTTTTTTGGTAACTTGTTGCCAAAGGGGGAGAAAATGTATAGATCATAGGCTTCGAGAGAGAGTGTTGCTTTTGGTCTCTCTTCTTTGTTTTTGGTGATTGAACTTCGTTATTCGTGTGCTTGATACTCTATGCTTCTGTGTGATACTTGGATGATCATATACGATGCTACCTTAATACTTCTTGGATGACATTATCCTTTTATATCTCTACATGATCATTCACTTTGCTTGGTCATGAGTGCATGTATTTAATTATTATCATTTTGAGCGCTCCACCAAGATGTATGTGACATGGAAGAGTAACCCATGATCCTAACTCATTACGCATTTGCAGTCCAAAGCAAATCTTAAACTATGCACAAATTTACGGGGAGATCTTGCTTTTCACATACTTCTCAAAGCGACGATGTTTTTCACTCTTATTATCATTTGTCGAAGGTTTGATCTATATGTTTTCATCAATTACCAAAAAGGGGGAGATTGAAAGTGCAACTATCCCTAGGTGGTTTTGGTAATTCCTGACAACATATAGCTCATTGAGCTAATTCTATTTCAAGATAAATATTTCAGGAAAGCTCAATGATTGGCATGGCATGGTTGAGAAAAGTGGACCCCTCAAAATGCTAAGGTCAAAAGGATTGGCTCAAGCTCAAAGCTCAAGACTCTATATTTTCTATTTTAGTGATCCAAGATCACATTGAGTCTATAGGAAAAGCCAATACTATCAAGGAGGGATGAGGTGTTGCTTAATGGCTTTCTTGCTCAAAATGCTTAGTGATATGCTCCAAAGCCCTCAACTACTTTATCACATCCACATAGGACCTAAACCAAAAGTCAAACTCGGCCCCGCCGATTCTTTCTATCCGGCGCCACCGAGTTCAGATGTCATAGCCACTGCCACTAACCCTAGGCAAATCGGTCTCACCGATAGGGATCTCGGTCTCACCGAGATGGGATTGTAATCTCTCTATTTCCCTTCGTAACGTTTTGGTCCCACCGAGATGAGCGATCGGTCCCACCGAGATTGCAATGTAAACTCTCTGTTTCCCTTTCGTAACATTTTGGTCTCACCAAAATGGGCAAATCAGTCCCACCGAGTTTACCTGACCAACTCTCTGGTTAGCTTATTACCAAAATTGGTCTCACCGAGTTTGTGTAATCGGTCTCACCGAGATTACGTTGTGCCCTAACCCTAACCACATCGGTCCTATCGAGTTGCATGTCGGTGCCACCGAAAATCCTAACGGTCACTAGATTTGCTGAATCGGTCCGACCGAGTTTTTCAATTCGGTCCCACTGAGATTAGCAAATTGTGTGTAATGGTTAGATTTTGTGTGGAGGCTATATATACCCCCCACCTCCTCTTCATTCGTGGAGAGAGCCATCAGAACAAACCTACACTTCCAACTTACATTTTCTGAGAGAGAACCACCTACACTTGTGTTGAGGCCAAGATATTCCATTCCTACCATATGAATCTTGACCTCTAGCCTTCCCCAAGTTGCTTTCCACTCAGATCTTCTTTCCACCAAATCCAAATCCCGTGAGAGAGAGTTGAGTGTTGGGGAGACTATCATTTGAAGCACAAGAGCAAGGAGTTCATCATCAACACACCATTTGTTACTTCTTGGAGAGTGGTGTCTCCTAGATTGGCTAGGTGTCACTTGGGAGCCTCCCACAAGATTGTGGAGTCGAACCAAGGAGTTTGTATGGGCAAGGAGATCGCCTACTTCACGAAGATCTACTGCTAGTGAGGCAAGTCCTTCGTGGGTGACGGCCATGGTGGGATAGACAAGGTTGCTTCTTTGTGGACCCTTCGTGGGTGCAGCCCTCCGTGGACTCGCGCAGCCGTTACCCTTCGTGGGTTGAAGTCTCCATCAACGTGGATGTACGATAGCACCACCTATCGGAACCACGACAAAAACATCCGTGTCTCCTATTGCCTCTGCACTCTCCAATCCCTTCCCTTTACATTCTTGCAAATTCCATGCTTTACTTTCCGTTGCTCATATACTCTTTGCATGCTTGCTTGAATTGTGTTAAGATTGCTTGACTTGTCCAAAGTTGCTAAAATCTGCCAAAAACTAAAATTGGGAAAAGGATAAGTTTTTATTTGGTCAAGTAGTCTAATCACCCCCCTCTAGACATACTTTTGATCCTACGATCTGTCCTGGATTAGGGGGTATCTGGACAGCCGGACTATATACTTCGGCCGGACTGTTGTACCGCGAAGATACAAGACCCAAGACTTTGTCCCGTGTCTGGATGGGACTCTCCTTTGCGTGGAAGAAAAGCTTGGTGATCCAGATATTATATTTCCTTTTTGTAACCGACTCCATGTAAACCCTAGCCCTCTCCGGTGTCTATATAAACTGGAGGGGTTAGTCCTTAGAGACGGAATGATAATCATCATAGGCTAGCTTCTAGGGTTTAGCCTCTACGATCTCGTGGTAGATCAACTCTTGTAATACCCATATCATCAATATCAATCAAGTAGGAAGTAGGATTTTACATCCATCAAGAGGGCCTGAACCTGGGTAAAACATCATGTCCCTTGCCTCCTGTTACCATTAGCCATAGACACACAGATCGGGACCCCCTACCCAAGATCCGCCGGTTTTGACACCGACATTGGTGCTTTCATTGAGAGTTCCTCTGTGTCGTTGCTGCAACGCTTGATGGCTCCTTCAATCAACAACAACGTGGTCCAGGGTGAGTCTTTTCTCCCTGGACAGATCTTCGTGTTCGGCGGCTTCGCACTGCGGGACAATTCACTTGGCCATCTGGAGCAGATCGACAGCTACGCCCCTGGCCACTAGGTCAGGTTCGGAAACTTGAACTGCACGACCGATATCCGCGGAGACTTGATCTTCAACGGATTCGGGCCTGCGCCAGGAGCGCCGGACAGTCACGATGAGCACGACTTAGACCTGCTGTCAGACGATGCTCGGGATATCGCCCCTGCAGGAGCCCGGGACCTAAATCCGGAGCAGATTGCGTCGCCCAAGGACGGGTGGGTGGACCCCGCCCCAGAGGCCGCACACTCATCGGTGCTAGAGCCGAACACAGGCCTCACCCCCAAGGAAGCCCGTGACACCAGACCCCCGGACTCGTATCCGGTTGTAGGTTCCAGTTCGTGCACTCCCAAGCCCGCCAAATTTGGTTGGGCTCCGGTAATGGAGTTCACTGCTGCGGATATATTCCAGCACTCGCCCTTTGGCGACATGATGAACTCATTAAAGTCTCTCTCTTTGTCAAGAGACTCCTGGCCAAACTATGTCCAGCTCAAGGGGGAAGAAGGTGACGAAGAAATCCGTTGCCCACCCACCACCCACTTCATAGCCACTGTCGATGATGTATCAGACATGCTTGACTTTGACTCCGATGATACCGACGGTATGGTCGTCGGTGCAGGAGACGATTCAGAACCAACAGGGCGCTGGATTGCCACCTCGTCATACAATATATACATGGTGGATACGCCTAAGGAGGACGAAGGCGACAAACCGGAGGATAACACCCCCGGGCAAAAGCCAAAACGACGATGCAGACGCCGCTCCAAGTCTAGCAACAGTAAAAATAGCGATAATAGTGCTAGAAAGATCGACAACCCAGTCAACTCCGAAGGCAACAACGACCATATGGACCTAGCAATGGAGCAGGATGAGCACATCTCGGAGCAGACGCCCGTTCACAATGATCCTAAGGGACGAATTCATCAAACCGCCCCGGGACAAGAGCACAGTCCAGACGATGATGCACTCATCATCCCGGAAACACGTTTGGAACGAGATAACCTCCACAGAAGGCTTATGGCCTCTGCGAGAAGTCTAAAGAAGCAGAAGCAACGGCTTAAGGCCGCACAGGAAACGCTCAATCGCAGATGGAATAAAGTGCTAGATACTGAAGAAAAATACGGCGACGATCGCCACACAAAGAGCTATCCAAAACGCAAGTTGCTGCCAGAATTCGATGATGAGGCCATTCCACCGAAGAACAATACGGCCAAGAGGCCGGACAAACCACTTCGTAACCGCAATAGAGCAGCTACCGACGCCGCACATGATTTACGCGAGCTCATGGATAAAAAAGCCGACGCAGCTAGGTCCATCTATGGATCTAAAGGACACACCCCGGCGCAGGACTATGGTCACCAAGACGATCATACCGATCAGATACCAGTTTGGAATCAGCCGCAGACACAACAACAGCCGACGGCATGCCACATCACGTCCAGATACAGAGGGGCTGCTCACCCCCTATGCTTCACCGAAGAGGTGCTGGACCATGAATTTCCATAGGCTTTTAAACCTGTGAACATAGAGGCATACGACAGAACGACAGACCCAGGGGTCTGGATCGAGGATTTTATCCTGCATATCCACATGGCTCATGGGGATGACCTCCACGCCATCAGATACCTTCCCCTCAAGTTGAAGGTACCAGCTCGACACTGGTTGAAAAGCCACCCCAAAAATTCAACTAGAAGTTGGGAGGAACTCGAGGATGCTTTCAGGGCCAATTTTCAAGGGACCTATGTCGGGCCCCCGGATGCGGACGATTTAAGTCACAAATTCAATAGCCCGCAAGCTTTGGAACAGATTCCTCACTAAGAAGAAGCAAATCATCGATTGTCCGGATGCCTAAGCCCTAGCGGCCTTCAAGCACAGCATCCGGGACGAATGGCTCGTCAGATACCTCGGCCATGAAAAGCCGAGGACAATGGCAGCCCTAACAAACCTTATGACCCGATTTTGCGTAGGCGAAGATAGAAGGTTGGCTCGTAAAGGCACCAGCGACCCAAGTACATCCAAAATCAGGGATGGCAACGGGAAGCCACGGCGCAATAAAAACAAACATCAAAACTATTGGAAATATGCCCTGGAGGCAATAATAAATTAGTTATTATTATTATATTTCCTTGTTCATGATAATCGTTTATTATCCATGCTATAATTGTATTGATAGGAAACTCAGATACATGTGTGGATACATAAACAACACTATGTCCCTAGTAAGCCTCTAGTTGACTAGCTCGTTGATCAATAGATGGTTAATGTTTCCTGACCATGGACATTGGATGTCGTTGATAATGGGATCACATCATTAGGAGAATGATGTGATGGACAAGACCTAATCCTAAGCCTAGCACAAAGATCGTGTAGTTCGTATGCTAAAGCTTTTCTAATGTCAAGTATCATTTCCTTAGAACATGAGATTGTGCAACTCCCGGATGCCGTAGGAGTGCTTTGGTTGTACCAAATGTCACAATGTAACTGGGTGGCTATAAAGGTACACTACGGGTATCTCCGAAAGTGTCTGTTGGGTTGGCATGAATCGAGACTGGGATTTGTCACTCCGTGTGACGGAGAGGTATCTCTGGGCCCACTCGGTAGGACATCATAATAATGTGCTCAATGTGACCAAGGGGTTGATCACGGGATGATGTGTTACGGAACGAGTAAAGAGACTTGCCGGTAACGAGATTGAACATGGTATCGGGATACCGACGATCGAATCTCGGGCAAGTACTATACCGCTTGACAAAGGGAATTGAATACGGGATTGATTGAATCCTCGACATCGTGGTTCATCCGATGAGATCATTGTGGAACATGTGGGAGCCAACATGGGTATCCAGATCCCTCTGTTGATTATTGGCCAGAGAGTTGTCTCGGTCATGTCTGCATGATTCCCGAACCCGTAGGGTCTACACACTTAAGGTTCGGTGACGCGAGAGTTGTTATGGGAAATAGTATGTGGTTACCGAAGGTTGTTCCGGAATGGTCTGGCGGTGAAGATTGATATATTGGACAAAGGGTATTGGAGTCCGGAAGTGTTCCGGGGTACCAGGCTATGGCCAGCATGACCGAAAGGTGTTTCGGGAGCCCCGGCAAGTGTTGGAGGGCCTCATGGGCCAAAGGGGAAGGAGCAAACCAGCCCACTAAGGGGTGGTGCGCCCCTCCCAGCCCCTCTCACATAACCAGGAAAGGTGGGGGCGCCTCCCCTAGGGCAGCCCCCCTTCCCGGCTTGGGGGGGCAAGTTTCCTAGGGGGTGGGGGCGCCCAAACCCATCTAGGGTTTCCCCTGTGGCCGCCGCCCATCCCCTAGGGAATCCTAGGGCGCCTCCTCCACCCCCCTTACCCCTATATATATAAGGAGGGAGAGAGAGGGCAGCCGCACACCCTTCCCTTGGCGCAGCCCTCTCCCTCCTCCAACACCTCCTCATCCTCTGTAGTGCTTGGCGAAGCCCTGCTGGAGAACCACGAGCTCCACCACCACCACGCCGTCATGCTGTCGGAGTTCTCCCTCAACTTCTCCTCTCCCCTTGCTGGATAGAGAAGGAGGAGACGTCCCGGGCTGTACGTGTGTTGAACACGGAGGCACCGTCCGTTTGGCGCTAGATCGGATCTTCCGCGATTTGAATTGCCGCAAGTACGACTCCATCATCCGCGTTCTTGAAACGCTTCCGCTTAGCGATCTTCAAGGGTATGAAGATGCTCATCCTCTCCCTCTCTTGTTGCTAGAATCTCCATAGATTGATCTTGGTGATGCGTAGAAAATTTTGAATTTCTACTACATTCCCCAACAGTGGTATCAGAACACAAGTTGTTGTGGGCGTTGATTTTGTTCAATATGCTCACCGTTACTAGTCCAATCTTGTTTCGACGGTATTGTGGCATGAAGCAGCCCGGACCGACCTTACACGTACTCTTACGTGAGACAGGTTCCACCGACTAACATGCACTAGTTGCATAAGGTGGCTAGCGGGTGCCAGTCTCTCCCACTTTAGTTGGATCGGATTCGATGAAAAGGGTCCTTATGAAGGGTAAATAGCAATTGACATATCATGTTGTGGTTTTTGCGTAGGTAAGAAATGTTCTTGCTAGAAACCCATAGCAGCCACATAAAACATGCAAAGAACAATTAGAGGACGTCTAACTTGTTTTTGCAGGGTATGCTATGTGATGTGATATGGCCAAAAGTATGTGATGAATGATATATGTGATGTATGAGATTGATCATGTTCTTGTAATAGGAATTGCGACTTGCATGTCGATGAGTATGACAACCGGCAGGAGCCATAGGAGTTGTCTTAATTTATTGTATGACCTGCGTGTCAATGAACAACGCCATGCAATTACTTTACTTTATTGCTAAACCGTTAGCCACAGTAGTAGAAGTAATAGTTGGCGAGACAACTTCATGGAGACACGATGATGGAGATCATGGTGTCATGCCGGTGACGAAGATGATCATGGCGCCCCGAAGATGGAGATCAAAGGAGCAATATGATATTGGCCATATCATGTCACTATTTGATTGCATGTGATGTTTATCATGTTTTACATCTTATTTGCATAGAACGACGGTAGCTTAAATAAGATGATCCCTCGCAATAATTTCAAGAAAAGTGTTCCCCCTAACTGTGCACCATTGCGAAGGTTCGTTGTTTCGAAGCACCACGTGATGATCGGGTGTGATAGATTCTAACGTTCGAATACAATGGGTGTAAGCCAGATTTACACACGCAATACACTTAGGTTGACTTGACGAGCCTAGCATGTACAGACATGGCCTCAGAACACGGAAGACCAAAAGGTCGAGCATGAGTCGTATAGAAGATACGATAAACATGAATATGTTCACCGACGTTGACTAGTCCATCTCACGTGATGATCGGACACGGCCTAGTTGACTCGGATCTTGTAATCCCTTAGATGACTAGAGGGATGTCTATCTGAGTGGGAGTTCATAAGATGAACTTAATTATCCTGAACATATTTAAAAGATCTTTGCAAATTATGTCATAAGCTCGCGCTTTAGTTCTACTATTTAGATATGTTCCTAGAGAAAATTCAGTTGAAAGTTGATAGTAGCGATTATGCGGACTAGGTCCGTAAACTGAGGATTGTCCTCGTTGCTCCGTAGAAGGCTTATGTCCTTAATGCACTGCTCAATGTGCTGAACCTCGAACATCGTCTGTGGATGTTGCGAACATCTGACATACACGTTTTGATGACTACGTGATAGTTCAGCTAAACGGTTTAGAGTTGAGGCACCAAAGACGATTTCGAAACATCACAAAACATATGAGATGTTTCGAGGGCTGAAATTGGGATTTCAGGATCGTGCCCACGTCAAGAGGTATAAGACCTCCAAAGATTTTATAGCCTGCAAACTAAGGGAGAAAAGCTCAATCGTTGAGCTTGTGCTCAGATTGTCTGAGTACAACAATCACTTGAATCAAGTGGGAGTTGATCTTCCAGATGAGGTAGTGATGTTTCTCCAAAGTCATTGCCACCAAGCTGCTAGAGCTTCGTGATGAACTATAATATATCAGGGATAGATATGATGATCCTTGAGATATTCGCGATGTTTGACACCGCGAAAGTAGAAATCAAGAAGGAGCATCAACTGTTGATGGTTAGTGAAACCAGTAGTTTCAAGAAGGGCAAGGGCAAGAAAGGATACTTCATGAAATGGCAAATCAGCTGCTGATCTAGTGAAGAAACCCAAGGTTGAACCCAAACCCGAGACTAAGTGCTTCTGTAATAAGGGGAACAACCACTGGAGCAGAGTTACCCTAGATACTTGGTAGATGAGAAGGCTGCAAGGTCGATAGAAGTATATTGGATATACATTATGTTTATGTGTACTTTACTAATACTCCTAGTAGCACCAGGGTATTAGATACCGGTTCGGTTGCTAAGTGTTAGTAACTCGAAATAAAAGGCTGCGGAGTAAACGGAGACTAGCTAAAGGTGAGCTGGCGATATGTGTTGGAAGTTTTTTTTTCAAGCTTGATGTGATCAAGCATCGCACGCTCCCTCTACCATCGAGATTGGTGTTAAACCTAAATAACTGTTATTTGGTGTTTGCGTTGAGCATAGACATGATTGGACTATGTCTATCGCAATACGGTTATTCAATTAAGGAGAATAATGGTTACTCTGTTTATTTGAATAATACCTTCAATGGTCTTGCACCTAAAATGAATGGTTTATTGAATCTCGATCGTAGTGATACACATGTTCATGCCAAAAGATATAAGATAGTAATGATAGTACCACCTACTTGTGGCACTGCCATGTATGTCATATTGGTATAAAACTCATGAAGAAGCTCCATGTTGATGGATCTTTGGACTCACTCGTTTTTGGAAAAGTTTGAGACATGCGAACCATGTCTATTGGTGTGTATGCATGAAGAAACTCCATGCAAATGGACCGTTTGGACTCACTTGATTTTGAATCACTTGAGACATGCAAATCATACCACATGGGCAGGATGACTGAAAGCCTCATTTTTCAGTAAAATGGAACAAGAAAGCAACTTGTTGGAAGTAATACATTTTGATGTGTGCAGTCCAATGAGTGCTGAGGCACGTAGTGGATATCATTATGTTCTTACTTCACGGATGATTTGAGTAGATACTGACTATATTTACTTGATGAAACACAAGTCTGAATTATTGAATGGTTCAAGTAATTTCAGAGTGAAGTTGAGGATCATCGCGACAAGAGAATAAAATGTCTATGATATGATCATAGAGATGAGTATCTGAGTTACGAGCTTTGGCACGCAATTAAGACATTGTGGAAATTGTTTCACAATTAATACCGCCTGGAACACCATAGTGTGATGGTGTGTCCGAACATCATAGTTGCACCCTATTGGATATGGTGCGTACCATGATGTCTCCTATCGAATTACCACTATCGTTCATGGGTTAGGCATTCGAGACAACCGCACTCACTTTAGTAGGGCACCACGTAATTCCATTGAGACGACACCGTTTGAACTATGGTTTGGAGAAACCTAAGTTGTCGTTTCTTAAAAGTTTGGGGCTGCAACGCTTGTGTCAAAAAGTTTCAGGCTGATAAGCTCGAACCCAAAGCGGATAAAATGCATCTTCATAAGACACCCAAAACAGTTGGGTATACCTCCTAATTCAGATCCGAAAGCAATAGGGATTGTTTCTTGAATCGGGTCCTTTCTCGAGGAAAAGTTTGTCTCGGAAAGTTGAGTGGGAGCATGGTGGAGACTTGATGAGGTTATTGAACCGTCACTTCAACTAGTGTGTAGCAGGGCACATGAAGTTGTTCCTGTGGCGTCTACACCTTGAAGTAGAGGCTTATGATAGTGATCATGAAGTTTCGGATCAAGTCACTGCCGTACCTCATAGGGTGACAAGGATGCATACTACTTCAGAGTGGTACAGTAATACTATCTTGAAGGTCATGTTGCTAGACAACAATGAACCTACGAGCTATGGAGAAGCAATGGTGGGCCCATATTCCGACAAATGGTTAGAAGCCATGAAATCCGAGATAGGATGCATGTATCAGAACAAAGCATGGACTTTGGTGGACTTGCCTGATGATCGGCAAGCCATTGAGATAAATGGATCTATAAGAAGAAGACGGATGTGGACGGTAATGTCACCGTCTATGAAGCTCAACTTGTGGCGAAGAGTTCTTCACAAGTTCAAGGAGTTGACTACGATGAGATTTTCTCATCCGTAGCGATGCTTAAGTCCGTCGGAATCATGCATTTATGAAATCGGGCAGATGGATGTCAAAACGAGTTTCCTTACCAGTTTTCGTAAGGAAAGGTTGTATGTGATACAATCAGAAAGGTTTTGTCGATCCTAAGTATGCTAAAAGGTATGCTAGCTCCAGCGATCCTTCTAAGGACTGGAGTAAGCATCTCGGAGTTGGAATGTGCGCTTTGATGATATGATCAAAGATTTTGGGTTTATACAAAGTTTATGAGAAACTTGTATCTCCAAAGAAGTGAGTGGGAGCACTATAGAATTTCTGATGAGTATATGTTGTTGACATATTGTTGATCATAAATGTTGTAGAGTTTCTGGAAAGCATATAGGGTTATTTGAAAAGTGTTTTTCAATAAGAAAACCTGGATTAAGCTGCTTGAACATTGAGCATCAAGATCTATAAGGATAGATCAAAAACACTTAATGGTACTTTCAAATGAGCACATACCTTGACATGATCTTGAAGGTGTTCAAGATGGATCAGTCAAAGAAGGAGTTCTTGCCTGAGTTGTAATGTATGAAGTTAAGACTTAAAGCTCGACCACGGCAGAAGAAAGAGGAAGGACGAAGGTCATCCCCTATGCTTTTGTCATAGGCTCTATACGGTATGCCATGCTGAGTACCGCACCTGATGTGTGCCTTGCCACATGTCTGGCAAGAGGGTACAAAGGTGATCAAGGAGTGGATCACCGGACAGCGGTCAAAATTGTCCTTGGAGTAATAAGGACATGTTTCTTGATTATGGAGGTGATAAAGAGTTCGGCGTAATGGGTTACGTCGATGCAAGCTTTAACACCTATCCGAATGACTCTGAGTAGCAAACCGGATACGTATAGTGGAGCAACCGTTTGGAATAGCTTCAAGTGGAGCGTGGAAGCAGCATTTACAATATGACCTAGAGATTTGCGAAGTACATACGGATCTTAATGTTGCAGACCCATTGACTAAAACCTCTCTCACAAGCAAAACATGATCAAACCCCAGAACTTATTGAGTCTTAATCACATGATGATGTGAACTAGTTTAGTGACACTAGTAAACTCTTTGGATGTTGGTCACATGGCGATGTGACCTGTGAGTGTTAATCACATGGTGATGTGAACTAGATTATTGACTCTAGTGCAAGTGGGAGACTATTGGAAATATGCCCTAGAGGCAATAATAAATTAGTTATTATTATTATATTTCCTTGTTCATGATAATCGTTTATTATCCATGCTATAATTGTATTGATAGGAAACTCAGATACATATGTGGATACATAGACAACACTATGTCCCTAATAAGCCTCTAGTTGACTAGCTCATTGATCAATAGATGGTTACTGTTTCCTAACCATGGACATTGGATGTCGTTGATAACGGGATCACATCATTAGGAGAATGATGTGATGGACAAGACCCAATCCTAAGCCTAGCACAAAGATCGTGTAGTTCGTATGCTAAAGCTTTTCTAATGTCAAGTATCATTTCCTTAGACCATGAGATTGTGCAACTCCCGGATGCCGTAGGAATGCTTTGGGTGTACCAAACGTCACAACGTAACTGGGTGGCTATAAAGGTACACTACGGGTATCTCCGAAAGTGTCTGTTGGGTTGGCACGAATCGAGACTGGGATTTGTCACTCCGTGTGACGGAGAGGTATCTCTGGGCCCACTCGGTAGGACATCATCATAATGTGCATAATGTGACCAAGGGGTTGATCATGGGATGATGTGTTACGGAACGAGTAAAGAGACTTGCCGGTAATGAGATTGAACAAGGTATCGGGATACCGACGATCGAATCTCGGGGAAGTACTATACCGCTAGACAAAGGGAATAGAAAATAGGATTGATTGAATCCTCGACATCGTGGTTCATCCGATGAGATCATCGTGGAACATGTGGGAGCCAACATGGGTATCCAGATCCCTCTGTTGGTTATTGGCCAGAGAGTTGTCTCGGTCATGTCTGCATGGTTCCCGAACCCGTAGGGTCTACACACTTAAGGTTCGGTGACGCTAGAGTTGTTATGGGAAATAGTATGTGGTTACCGAAGGTTGTTCGGATTCCCGGATGTGATCTTAGACGTCACGAGGAGTTCCGAAATGGTCCGGCAGTGAAGATCGATATATTGGACGAAGGGTATTGGAGTCCAGAAGTGTTCCGGGGGTACCAGGCTATGGCCAGCATGACCGAAAGGTGTTTCGGGAGCCCCGGCAAGTGTTGGAGGGCCTCATGGGCCAAAGGGGAAGGGGCAAACCAGCCCACTAAGGGGTGGTGCGCCCCTCCCAGCCCCTCTCACATAACCAGGAGAGGTGGGGGAGCCTCCCCTAGGGCAGCCCCCCTTCCCGGCTAGGGGGGCAAGTTTCCTAGGGGGTGGGGGCGCCCAAACCCATCTAGGGTTTCCCCTGTGGCCGCCGCCCATCCCCTAGGGAACCCTAGGGCGCCTCCTCCACCCCCCTTACCCCTATATATAGTGAGGGAGAGAGAGGGCAGCCGCACACCCTTCCCTTGGCGCAGCCCTCTCCCTCCTCCAACACCTCCTCCTCCTCCGTAGTGCTTGGCGAAGCACTGCTGGAGAACCACGAGCTCCACCACCACCACGCCGTCGTGCTGTCGGAGTTCTCCCTCAACTTCTCCTATCCCCTTACTGGATCAAGAAGGACGAGATGTCCCCGGGCTGTTCGTGTGTTGAACACGAAGGCTCCGTCCGTTTGGCGCTAGATCGGATCTTCCGCGATTTGAATCACCGCAAGTACAAATCCATCATCCGCGTTCTTGAAATGCTTCCGCTTAGCGATCTTCAAGGGTATGAAGATGCTCATCCTGTCCCTCTCTTGTTGCTAGAATCTCCATAGATTGATCTTGGTGATGCATAGAAAATTTTGAATTTCTGCTATGTTCCCCAACAAAAACAAGGAAGAAAGTCCGGACAACACAACGGTCAGCGCCGGATTCAGGGGCTCTCGACCCGGTAAACAAAAGAAGCCATTTAAAGGCGGCAAAGAGGGACCATCCGGCCTGAACAAAGTCCTGGACAGACTGTGCCAAATTCATGGAACCCCCAAAAAACCTGCGAACCACACTCACAGAGAATGCTGGGTCTTCAAGAAGGCCGACAAATTAAATGCCGAACACAAGGGAGAGGAAACACTAAGTGGAGACGAGGATGAGCCTCGCCAGCCGAACACTGGGGGACAGAAAAAATTCCCGCCAGAGGTAAAAATAGTAAATATTATCCACGTGACTCACATATCCACGAGAAGGCGCGAATGCGTGCTCAGAGACGCATACGCTATAGAGCCCGTCGCACCCAAACTTAAACACTGGTCGGCTTACCCGATCACTTTCGATTACAGGGACTACCCAACTAATATTCAACACGAATGATCAGCTGCCTTGGTGGTCGACCCAATAATCGACGGATAACATCTTACTCATGTCCTCATGGACGACGACAGTAGTCTTAATCTAATATACCAGGACACTATTTGCAGGATGGGGATAGACCCATCCAGAATCAACCACAGTAAAACCACCTTTGAGGGGGTGATACCAGGCGTCGAAGCCCACTGCAAGGGCTCCCTCGTACTGGAGGTAACATTCGGTTCCCCAGGCAACTCCCGAAGCAAAGAACTACTCTTCACCGTCGCCCCCTCCAAAGCAGCTATCATGCATTGCTTGGGAGAATGGCCTTCGCCCGCTTCAACGCAGTATCGCACTACACCTGCCTTAAACTCAAGATGCCCGGTCCACGTGGCATCATCACCATTAACGGAAACACAGAGCGTTCCTTACGGGCGGAAGAGTACGCGACGGCTCCAGCCGCCGGACTCTAAGCGGCCTCTAATACCTGAAAACATGACTAGTCGTTAAGACCATGGACACGGTTAGACGAGTCTGGCAGCCCAGACAAACCTTATCTAGGCGCCACACATGTAATCTCATAGAGGACACCAGGGGCTATAGATAATTAATAAAGCCCAATTTTTGGCCTGACCTTATTAACAGGCCACTGTCTTACACTCTTACTATCCATTAGTGATAGCCAACTTTTCGCACGCTTACGTCATACTCTTCTACATGAGTTTTTCTTTTTTACAGACACCATTCGTGCGACACCCTCCCAGGACACGGCACAATGGAGAAAAAGGTGCAGACGTGCAGCAGGGCCCCGCTCAAAGGTTTCTCTTTAGATTAAGCCCCTGTGTAAACCTTCTTTATTGTCTCTTGTTGCTTACACATCCCACGGGTACTACACCAACAGGGGATACTACCGTTATTGGCATTTCGCCAGGACAGACTAATGCACGTACCTGGGAATACGGGGTTCATAGTAAAGGGCGTTACTCAGCTCACTATATGTTATAAAGTCTGAATACCTTCGGGAGTGTTCGGCGTCGCGAGTTTGGCCTTATATGCATCAGCTCCGAATCATGTCTGTGGTCAAATGTTGGGTTTGCCTGGCTCCTGGGTTTGCCGCCTTACATTTCGTTCTTATCGGCTAAGGCGGCCAAAGGAGAACTACTGCGATTGTGCCCGGGTTATTCCGGATGAGCACCTCAGTACAGAAAGCCGAAAACTGACTGTCATGATATAGCGAGAGACTATTCAACCACTCGAAGACTTATCGGAATCTCTAGGATTCCGCCGCATTCACTACGTTTTCCGGTCACGTACACACACACCCGTATTCGGATGCACGCAAAGGTACCAGGGGCTACATAGTAGCCCCACCGTCAAACTCCTATGGCTAAGTGAAAGTGTTACAGCTATATAGTCCGGTTGCCTAGTTCGACGTGCGATCAGCTCCTTAATGGACCAAGATGTTGGATCAAGTGTGATTACGCATATTTTCGTGAACACGCACGCATTGTATGCGTGGGAGTTGAAGCCAATGACTGCTAACTTTCAGATTACACATATACATAAAAACGGCCGCACAGGAGGCAGAATAATACTTTCGGGCAAAAAGTATAAATATAGCCTCATAATCAAAATAACATTGTTTTTAGAATGACACTATTTGTCACTCGAACATGACATTCTTCGAGCATTGAGCCTCTATTACGCGAGCACCTTCTGCTACCTGCTCCAAGATGTGCTCGGCCGGATCCTGGCCCCCCGCCGGATTCTGGGTTGCAACGACGGTGGCCTCCATATCTATCCAGTATGCTTTAACACAGGCAAGAGCCCTCCGGGCACCCTCTATGCACGCCGACCTCTTCATGGAATCGATCGACGATACGGCAACAAGGAATTGTTGCACTAAACCAAAATAACTGTCCGGCTTCGGCCCCTTTGGCCATAGATGGTCTAGTACAGACCGCATTGCAAGAGCGGATAGCCCGTGGAGCTTGGCCACAGCAGCCATCTTCTCACTCAAAGGCAATTTGCGCGTTGGAGCGCTGAACTGCAACCAGAACAGCTTTTCCACTTCATCATCTTTTTGATCCTCAAAAAACTTGGTTGCATCAGCTGTACTCTTCGACAAATCCGCATAGGCGCCTGCAGGACTCCAGCATAGATCCAGAGGAGCGTACTTTGGATCTAAAAACTTCATCCGCAACAAATAGGGGTTTCCAGCCGTGATTTCTCCGGCCTATCGAAGCTCCTCCCGCGCATCCCTAAGGTCGGAATGCGTCTCCTTGGCCGCATCAAGGGCCTTCTTTAGGTCAGCCTTATTTGCATGATTTTCTTTTTCAAGAAGCTCATACCGGTTGGCGGCGTTTCCTAGCTCCACAGACATTTCGGCTATTCCGTCTTCGCTCCGGTGATGAGCAGCCTGTTCCGCTCTCAACTCTTTGGCCGCCTTTAGGGCAGCCGCATTGCCCGCCCAGGCCTGTTCCTTGGCCAGGGCAAGTTCCGCCCTCAGGGCCTCCACGGCAGCAGCACCGTATGCAGTCCAAGCATATAACATTGGCATTTTGCCCCTCTCAGTTTTTCCTATAAAAAATAATAAGGAAAGCAGAGCACATACCTTGTGACTCGTTAAATCGCTCGTTCACCAAGGTGATATCGGCATCAATAGCTCCAATCTGCCTCCTTTGTTCGGCAACTTCAACACACCGGTCGGCTGCCGGATCCTTAGACAACTGCGCACAAATATAGCGCAATCATTACTTACACAATATGATCCTCCGTTTGCCGCCTAGGGCGGACAACCAGAGTCTTAGGGTCTACTATCCATATGGAGCACAACTAGCACGCGCGTCACAACCAAAAATTACGTATTTTTCATTACATACCTCAAAACCTCTGAGCAGGCTTGTGGCAGAGGAAATCTTCTCGAACACCATGCTCATTAATGAATGGTGCTCCTTTGAGAGAGCAGCTCGCTCCAGAAGGCCCGTCAGTGTGTCCGGCCGGACACCGGACTGTGCCGGACCCTTCTCATCGCCCCCCGTGGGAGCCGAACGCTCCGGACTCCTCCGTGATGACACCTTGGGGTCGCCCGCCTCATGAGGCGGAGAGGTTGGTGGAGTCTCACTCTCCATCATCTCCGGAAGGAGATCCCCCGAAGATGAACTCTGTCGAGAAGAGTTGCTAGCCGGACTGCAAAGAATGGATCCTAGTTATTGTTCTCGGAGAAAAGCAGTACCTTCGTATTTACGATTAACTTACAGCTCGGCTGAGGGCTGGCCCGTTGGCGGGCATGACGCGGTGAGGACGCCCTTCGGGGCAGGGCCCCCTGGTGAAGCTTTCTTCCCCTGTTTGGGCACCTCCGTCTCCAAGTCTTCAGAGGCGGCCCTCTTCTTCCCATGAGGGGAGGAGGCCTTAGATTCCCCTTCCCGGCTATCTTCCTTTGGGGAGGTAGCAATTCCCCTGGTTTGGATGCGCAATGTGTGAAGTTCTGCTTCCCGGTCCTTCCCTTCATATTTCCCTGAGGGCATTTCGGTTAGCACACGACCAAGCATCTTGGCTATGGTGGGACTTGGCGAGCCTTTGGGAAGTGGCGCCGGACACCTGATTCTCTCCGCTTTGCTGAGCCATTCCTGGCCATGGAGGATTTTGAGAATAATGACTATGACAAAAATAGACGAAGTGTTCGGTTTGTGGGTTACTTACTTGGGTATCTGGGCGATTGCAGCTCAGGCCCACATCTTCGGTGGTATTCAGACACTTTACTTGTGGTTCGAAGAATAATCTACACATCCCTTCGAGCATCAGGCCGAAGAAGAGCAAAATAGTCCACGGACCTTCCGGATTGAACTCCCACATCCGGAGAGGCCGGCGTTTGCACGGCAACATCCATCGGATTAGCATTACCTGAATTATGCTGACAAGGCTAATGTCTGTCTCAAGAAGCTCCTGAATACGGCTCTACAGTATTGGTACATCACTAGTAGATCCCCAATCCCATCCTACATTGGTCCATGATGCCAGTTGAGAAGCAGGGCCCGTACGGAAGTCGGGGGCAGCCACCCACTTTGTGCCTCTGGGAGCCGTGACGTAAAACCACCTCCGCTGCCATAGATCGGACACCTCTGAGAAGGAGCCCTCTGGCCATGGGGCATCGGCATTCCAGCTTATTACAGCACCTCCGCACTCCGCGTGTCGCCCCTCAATCATCTTCGGCTTCACATTGAAGGTCTTGAGCCATAAGCCGAAGTGTGGAGTGACGTGGAGAAAAGCCTCGCACACAACGATGAACGACGAGATATGGAGGATAGCTTCTAGAGCTAGATCGTGAAAATCTAACCCATAATAGAACATGAGCCCTTTCACAAAGGGATCAAGGGTGAAGCCCAAGCCGCAGAGGAAGTGGGAAACAAATACGACGCTCTCGTTGGGCTCAGGAGTAGGGATAACCTGCCCTGGAGCAGGAAGCCTGTGCTTGATGTCGGTGGTCAGATATCCGACCTCCCTAAGCTTCACAATATCCTCCTCTATGACCGAGGAGGCCACCCACCGGCCTTGAAGGTCGGATCCGGACATGGTTAAGGATCTGAGGTGCTTGAGCTTGGGCTTCGGGTGTTAGATCTCGAGATGGGAAAAGGTGCAAGAGTGGTGTAAAAGAGGGATAGGCCTCGGCATAACCGCTCGGGACTTACCTAAAGGCACAGAGTCATACAAACAAACGTCGTGGGGATGCGAGCACCTATATTAATGGAAGATCCCATGCTAAGGGGAGCACGATCTCTGCTCTGGCAAGGCGTGCCAGTAAAACCGCCTCGCAACGCGTATTGGGGGAGGCCAAGTAAAACCGGTTCGTGTTGGGCTGGGCCACGATGCAGGAGCACGCGTGCAAAAATTGCCAGCAGATCAGATTTATGAAGTGCTATGCTGTGAAGATCATCTTGCAGATCCGGATACGGTTCAAGTGTTCGATAACTACTTTGGAGTGTTCAAAGATGGAACCCGCCTTGCAATGCGAAGACAGAACTGCACGCCAGACTCATCGTCATTGAAGCCTGGATCAGGGGCTACTGAGGGAGTCCTGGATTAGGGGGTATCTGGACAGCCGGACTATATACTTCGGCCGGACTGTTGGACTACAAAGATAGAAGACTGAAGACTTCGTCCCGTGTCTGGATGGGACTCTCCTTTGCGTGGAAGACAAGCTTGGTGATCCGGATATTATATTTCCTTCTTTGTAACCGACTCCATGTAAACCCTAGCCCTCTCTAGTGTCTATATAAACCGGAGGGTTTAGTCCTTAGAGACGGAATGATAATCATCATAGGCTAGCTTCTAGGGTTTAGCCTCTACGATCTCGTGGTAGATCAACTCTTGTAATACCCATATCATCAATATTAATCAAGCAGGAAGTAGGGTTTTACCTCCATCAAGAGGGCCTGAACCTGGGTAAAACATCGTGCCCCATGCCTCCTGTTACCATTAGCCTTAGACGCACAGATCGGGACCCCCTACCCGAGATCCGCCGGTTTTGACACCGACACTTTGCACTGTCCAAACCCTTCACTTTACATTCTTGCAAATTGCATGCTTTACTTTCCGCTGCTCATATACTCTTTGCATGCTTGCTTGAATTGTGTTAAGATTGCTTGACTTGTCCAAAGTTGCTAAAATCTGCCACAAACTAAAATTGGGAAAAGGACAAGTTTTTATTTGGTCAAGTAGTCTAATCACCCCCCTCTAGACATACTTTCAATCCTATGAGCCGCCTGTTCATAAGTGTGATGTCATCATCCACCACATCAACTTTATGCTTCGAATGTGCTACCTCGATAGCTTGGGCAGTCCCCACGGATGTAACAACCTGTGTTTCAATTAGTCATATCATTCCCTGGGCATATCTTTTGGATCCTCTGATCGCATCCCTTGGGATGTCAACCAGAGTCTCAGGGGCTACTATCAATACACAGGTGCAATTGGCACTTACAATATAATTGAAATTACACTACATACCTCGAAGCCTCTTAGTAGGCCAGAAAAGGCTTCATTCGATCCGCTTTTCGCATACCGAACTCTTTCCAGCACCGTACCCATCAAGGTACGATGATCCTCTGATACGGAGGCATGTTGTTAAACGTCCATTAGTGCATCCGGCGTCCCTTGGACATTTGATAGTCCGGGACTTTTGTTGTTTCCTGTAAGGGCCGCACACACCGGACCCTGGGCGGCCGAAGTATTACCTTTGGCCCCGGTCCTCACTGTCCCTTGTGCCACTTGCAGATCGGGAAGGATCCTCCGAGACGACACCTGGGCATCGCCTTATCAGGCAGGGAGATCTATGGAGGTGTCTCGCTGTCCGTCGTCTCTGGAAGTAGATACCCCGAAGAGGAGGACTGTTGAGGAAGGCTGCATGTCAGACTGCAAACATGAGTTTGAAATATTACCCTTATAGCTAGGAAAGAACGGGACATGTTTAAAACATCCGGATTCACTTACGATGCGGCTGAGGGCCTGTCTTTGCAGGGTGACTGAGTGTCAACATCATCCCCTGACTAGGATACCTTCCCCCACTTAGAAGTTTCTCTTTCCAAATCTTCGGAGGCGGACCTTTTCTTCCCATGGGGAGAAGGGATGTCAGTTCGCCCTTTCCTTCAATCTTTGGAAGCGGGGGTTTCACTCTCCCCGGACGGATTGCCCGGTGAGCCTCTAGAGTGGAAGTTGCCTTGGGCCTCTTCATTCTCCTCTTCATCTTCCCCCGCCGACACTTGATATGGCGGCGGAGCCAGCATCCTTGTTAACAACGGATCAGCAGTATCTTCAAGAAGTGGAGCCGAACACCTGATTCTCTCCACCTTCTTTAGCTAGCCTTGGCCGAATAGAGTTTTATTAGTACATTGTCACGAATAATTTGACCGAATCGTGTTCAGGGATCGAGTACTTACCAGAGTATCTAGATGGTTGTAGTCAAGACCGATGTCTTCTGTAGTATCTATCCACCTTTTTCGTGTGCCGAAGAATAATTTACACATCTCCCTGAGCATCGTGCCAGAGAGGTGTTGAAGGGTCCGTGGACCTTTCGAATTAAACTCCCACATGCAGAGAGGGCGTCGCTGACAGGGTAATATCCGGCGGACTAGCATTACTTGGATTACATTAATGAGACCGGTGTCCTTCTCAATAAGGCTCCAGATGAGGCTTTGCAGTGTCTGCACTTCATTTATAGATCCCCAATCCAGCCCCTTGTTGACCCATGATGCGAGTTGTGGCGGAGGGCCGGACCGGAATGCAGGAGCAGCTACCCGCTTCGTACCACGGGGTTCGGTGATGTAAAACCACTCCCGCTACCATAAGTCCGAGGATTCTGCGAAGGAGCCCTTTGTCCAGGTGGATTTGATAAGCTTCCTTATTGAAGCACCTCCGAACTCCTCTTGTTTCTCGTCGATTACCTTCGGCTTCACGTTAAAGCTCTTGATCCATAAGCCGAAGTGTGAGGAAATACGGAGGAAGGCCTCGCACGTGGTGACGAACGCCGAGAGGTGGAGGAAGGAGTCCGGAGTTAGATCGTGGAAATCTAGCCCGCAATAGAACATGACCCCTCAAACGAAGGGATGGAGAGAAAACCCAAGCCCTCAGTGGAAGTGAGAGACAAACACTACCCTCTCGTTGAATCTGGGAGTAGGAATAACCTGCCCTTGAGCAGGAGGCTTATGGTAGATTTCCGCAGTCAAGTATCTTGCCTCCCTAAGCTTTGAGGTGTATTCCTTTGTCACAAAAGATGCCATCCACCAGCCTTGAAGGCTGGGACCGAACATGGATGGAAGCTCGGAGTGACTAGATTGACCCTTGGGTGTTGGAACTTGAGGAGGGAGGCCGAGGGAAGGACTAGCATAGAAGAAAGAGGACATGCCCTAAGCCCTTTATAAAGGCGATGAATATCAAGTGTCCCCTTCATGGCCTTCAAACATGCCTATTCCCGAGGAATTATGCCAACAGGATGGTTGGGTTACCCACGCCCATGTTAATCAAAATCCCGTAATAAGGGAACACGATCTATGCTTTGATAAGACGTGCCAATAATAACCGCCTCTCGGAACGTGGAGAGGCAGGCTGGAAAACGATTCAAATAATGGCCGGGAGATGATGTAATGTCATGCCGCTAAAATTGTTAGCGGATTGGACTCGTGAAATATTATATTCTTTGCGGGTGCGTGTGGAATTTGTTTTGCAGAGCCGGACACGATTCTTGTGTTCGGAATTTACTTTTAAGTATTCGGAGAAGGAACCCGCCTTGCAATGTTGAAGACAATCTGCGCGCCGGACTCATTGTCATTGAAGCCTAGCTTAGGGGCTACTGAGGGAGTCCTGGACTAAGGGGTCCTCGGACAGCCGGACTATATACTTGGGCCGGACTGTTAGGCTATGAAGATACAAGATAGAAGAATTTGTCCCGTGTCTAGATGGGACTCTACTTGGCGATTCGGATATGTAGATTCCTTTCTCTGTAACTAACTTTGTACAATCCTAGTCCCCCGGTGTCTATATAAACCAGAGGCTTTTAGACTTCTTGGGTTAAGCCACAACAATCATAATCTCATAGGCTAGACTTCTAGGGTTTACCCATTACGATCTCGTGGTAGATCAACTCTTGTCATAATCATATTCATCAAGATCAATCAAGCAGGAAGTAGGGTATTACCTCCATAGAGGGGGCCCGAACCTGGGTAAACATTGTGTCCCCCGCCTCCTGTTACCATTAGCCTTAGACGCACAGTTCGGGACCCCCTACCCGAGATCCACCAGTTTTGACACCGACAATGGATTTTATTGGCACATCTTGTCAAAGCAGAGATCGTGTCCCCTTATTGCGGGATCTTCATCAACACGGGCGTGGGTAACCCAACCGATCTGTTGGCATGATTCCTTGGGAATTGGCATGTTTTAAAGCCGCGGAGGGGACGTTTGATATTCATCGCCATTATAAAGGGGCTAAGTCCTATCTTTTTCCTTCCACGCCAATCCTTTCCTATACTTCCCACCTCAAGTCCCAACACCCAAGGGTCAATCCAGTTGCTTCGAGCTTCTAGTCATGTCCGGACCCAGCCTTCAAGGCCGGTGGATGGCCTCTTCTGTCACAGAGGAGGATATCTCGAAGCTCAGGGAGGCAAGATACTTGACTGCAGAAATCCTCCATAGGCTTCCTGCTCAAGGGCAGGTTATTCCTACTCCCAGATCTAATGAGAGGGTCGTGTTTATCTCTCACTTCCTCCGAGGGCTTGGGCTTGCCCTTCATCCCTTCGTTCGAGGGCTCATGTTTTATTACAGGCTAGATTTTCACGATCTAGCTCCAGACTCCTTCCTTCACATCTCGGCGTTTATCATCACATGTGAGGCCTTCCTCCGTATTTCCCAACACATCGGCTTATGGCTTAAAACCTTTAACATGAAGCCGAAGGTAATCGACGGGAAACAAGCGGAGTGCGGAGGTGCTTCAATAAGAAAACTTACCAGCTCTCCTTGGCCAAAGGGATCCTTCGCAGAATCTCCTGACCTATGGCAACTGGAGTGGTTTTACATTACTGAACCCCGTGGTAAAAACTGGGCAGCTACACCTGCGTTTCGATCTGGCCCTCCATTACAGCTTGCATCATGGATTAACAGGCGGCTAGACTACGGATCTGTTGATGAATTGCAGACATTGCAAAGTCGCATTCGGAGCCTTATTGAAAAGGACACCAGTCTTACAAACATAATCCAAGTATTGCTAGTCCGCCGGATCCTACCATGCCAACGGCATCCTCTCCTTATGTGGGAGTTTAATCCGGAAGGTCCACGGACCCTTCAGCACTTTTCCGACACAATGCTCAGAGGAATGTGGAAATTATTCTTCGGCGCATGAAAATAGTGGCCGGATACTACAGAAGACATCGGTCTTGACTGCAATCATCCAGATACCCCGGTAAGCACTTAACTCCCAAACATAGTTTAATCAAATTCCTCATAAAAATATACTAATAAAACTCTACTCGAAAATAGCGGCTGGATAAAGAAGGCAGAGAGAAATAGGTGTTTGGCCCCACTTCCCAAAGACTCTGCCAATCCGGTGTTAACAAGGATGCTGGCTTCGGCACCATATCAAGTGCCGACGGGGAAAAATAAGGAGGAGAGTGAAGAGGCCCAAGTTGGCCTCCATTCTGGAGGCACACTAGGCAATTTGTCCGGGGAGATTGGAACTTCTAGTTCCGAAGGTGGAAGGAAAGGGTAAGCTCACATCCCTTCTTCTCATAGGAAGAAGAGGACCACCTCCGAAGACTTGAAGAGAGAAGCTTCTAAGCGGGGGAAGGTATCCCGGTCAGGGGGTGACGTTGACATGCAGTCACTCCGCAAAGATAGGCCCTTAGCCGAATCGTAAGTGAACCAGGGTGTTTTAAACATATTCCGTTCTTTCCTGGTTGTGAGGGTAACACTTAAAATATATGTTTGCAGTCTGGCATGCAGCCCGCCTCAACAGTCCTCCTCTTCAGGGGATCTTCTTCAGGAGATGATGGAGAGCGAGACGCCTCCATAAATCTCCTTGCCTGATAAGGCAGATGACGCCGAGGTGTTGTCCTGGAGGATCTTTCCCGATCAACGAGTGGCTCGAGGGGTAGTAAAGACCGGGCCCGAAGGTAATGCTTCGGCCGCCCAGGGTCCGGGGTGTGCGGCCCTCACATGCACCAGCAACAAAAGTCCCAGACTATTGAAGTTCCGAGGGATGATGCAACCTGTTCAGGATCCAGAGGCGCAGGATACATTGATAGACATATTGCAACATGCATCCGTCTCATAGGAACATCGTACCTTGATGGGTATGGTGGTTGAAAGAGTTCGGTACGCGAAAAGGGGATTGAATGAAGCCTTTACGAGCCTACTAAGAGGCTTCGAGGTACGTAGTGTAATTTCATTTATGTTATAAATGCAAATTGCACCTTTGTATAGATAGTAGCCCCTGAGACTCTGGTTGACATCCAAAGGGAGGCGATCAGAGGATCAAAAGTATATGCCCAGGAAATGAGCTGACTAATTAAAACACAGGCTGTTACATCCGTGGCAACTGCCAAAGCTACACAGATAGCACATCTGAAGTAGAAAGTTGATGTAGCGGATGATGATATCACGCTTGTTAACAGGCGGCTCGACGAGGCGCAAGGTATGTCTTTGGGGCACTCAGTACATGCTAGTATTATGAAATGAGCGTGACACTCAGAATTTGTATATGCATAACTGCAGATAGTGCCGCCGCAGTTGAGACCCTTCGGGCTGAACTTGCCCGGGCCAAGGAGCAAGCCAGGATGAGTAATGCGGCTGCTGAGAAGGTAGCCGCCAAATTAAAGGCCGAGTAGACTGCTCGGCGTCAGTGCGAGGAGAGAATATCTATTATGGCACTTGAGCTGAAGGATGCCACTAGCCGATGCCAAGTTCTTGGGGAAGATAACAAAGACAAAGCGGTCTATCTTGACAAGGCCTTACAAGAGGGGAAGGAAGCCCGGTCTGAGTCTAGAGCAGCTCGGGGGAGATCCGACAAGCTGGGGAGATCACGGCTGGTAAGCCCTTTTTATTGAAAACTAAGTTTGGCGATCCGAAGTATGCCCCGTTTAATCAACTGTGGAGTTCTCCAAACACCTGTTTGGACCTGCCGAAGAGTGTTGCCGATGCGAATCAGTTTTTCCATGTGCAAGAAGGACATGCAACGGAAAAGCTATTCTGGTCGCAATTTGACACGCCAAAGCGTCCACTGTTGAATGAACAGATGACCCAGTGGGACGAGCTCCACAAGATGTCAAGAACTGCCATGAAGGACGTCATAGCCCGGCTGTGGCCCACTGAGCAAATTCTGAATAGGTGTTTTGGTTTGGTGCGGCAACTTGTTGATGCGGTTCCACGTATCGACGCTGTTAAGCGGTCAACATGCATAGAAGGTGCATGGATGGCCCTTGCCCGTGTCAAGACGTATTGGGCGAAGATGAAGGCCACCGATATTGCAGCACACAGTCCACCCTAACATGCCAGAACATTACTTTGAAGATGTCCTAGAAGGTTCCCGCTTGATAGAGGGTCAGTGCTCGAAAGATATTATGTTCGAGTGAAGTGTACTGAAATTGTAAAAACAATGTTATGATATGTTTTAAGGCTATGTTTTTATACTTTTGCCCGAAAAGTTTTGGGGCCTCCTGTGCGGCCGTTTATATATATATAATCTGAAAGTTTGCTAGTCGTCGGCTTCAGCCCTATCACATCCTAGTTAGCCATGCATTAGAGTGTTGCATCATGTTTACTCTTTCATCAGAAACCTGAAATGGGGATGACAGAACCCCCAGTCCCCTCTGAAACCAATTAGGGTTTACTAAAAACTTTTTCAATGAACCTGAAATGCCCTTCTAAAATGCCCATCATTTTTGTCTTGGTTCAGAACCTCTGCCAAAAGTGGTGCACATTTTCCTAGGCCAGCTTAGGGTTTTTGAATTAAATCATAAGTATTTGAATTTGGGCATTTAAAATTATATAAAATATTTAAATGCTCAAATAACTCCAAACTAAAATGTTTCATGTTGGAAATAATCCAACTATGGACCAAGAGTAGTTTGGTGATTTTGGAGTTGCCTAAGTATTTTATTTAATTCAACAAAGTTGCAGAAGTATAAAAAAAACAGAAACAGAAAGAAAATGGGAAAAACTTACCTGGCGCCTGCAACCGGCCCACCTGCCGGCCCAGCCCAGCACCGCGCCAGCGAGCTGCTTGCCGGCCAGGCAGGCAGGCAGGTGCTCGACGGCGAGCACCGCATGGGTGCCACGCACCTGCTCGCCGCCTCGCCGCCTCCCTCGCCCGGCTAACGCCGTGAATCGGCCTCCCTCTCTCCCCCGAACCCCCCAGACACCCCCTCTCCTCTCCAGCTCCTCTCCCTCGCTCTCCCACGCCATGGCCGACGCCATCGCCGCCACCCCCTCGCCGTAGCCACGCCCTCCGTCAACCCCACGCCGTGCTGCCGTGTCCAGGAGCTTCGCCGCCGTCCACTTCATCGAGCTAGCCGAGCCCCGCGTGCTCGAGCGGCCCGAGACCACCGCACCGACCTCGCCCGAGCTCGCCGTCGCCGGAGATCCCCTTCAATGCCGTCGCTGCCTCAGCTCGTCCCCGACCCCGCCGGTGGCCTCTACGGGAGCGCTACCCCTCCGACCCTCTCTCTCTCATTCCCGAGCCGTGTAGCCACCGCACGAAGATCACACGCACGCACCGCCGCGGATCTCGTCGCCGACGTGCTTCCGGCCATCCTCCGGCCAACCCGCGGTGTCCAACGCACTCACCACGCTGCGTTAGGCCCAACCGTGCACTCCCCGCACCTCACCGATCCCCCTAGCGACAAGTTCGACTTTGGCCGAACTCCGGTGGCCGCCAAAGTCGTCGCCGGCGCCAACTCCGGCCACCCCGACCCCAACGGACTCCACCAAGAGCTGCGGCTCGACCTCAGCTCCGCTCCGGTGCCCTCCGCGGCTCGTTTGGTTGCCGGAACGGCAAAAATCACTTCCGCCGCCGCGTCGGCCTCGCAGGCGGCTAAACGCCGGTGCAGCCGACCCGGGTTTGACCACGGGTGGGCCCTGGTTGACTCCCCTGAGTCAATGACAGGTGGGGCCCAGCCCTGTTAATTAAACAGGTTTAGTTTTAATTAAACTTTAATTAAAATAATCACCCTGACATGCGGGACCCACTGTCAGGTTTGACCCGGACGTGTTCCGTTGACCTGCTGACGACACACTAACGTCAGGCTGACGCAATAATTGATTTTCTGGAATTATTCTAATATAGGAAATTCCAGAATATAATTTAAACTTCAAAAATTCATAACTTTTATTCTCTAACTCCAAATCAGACAAATTATATATGAAAAATGATCAGAAAAATCCAATCTATCCATCTGTACTATTTTCATGCATGATTAAACAAGTTAACTTGATGTTTAATGCAGAACAAGGAAAAGCACTTTAAAAGGCCATGTTTGAGTTTGAAATTTGAATCTTTGATTCAAATTGGTGCAAACCCTTCTGGTCTTAGTTGCATTAGCCCAACACACTCATATTGCTATGTTTCATGCATGCATCATATTGTTGCACATTGTTTGGTGATGGTTGTGTATCGGTGTTCTTTGCGGCAGGATCTGCCTCCGAGGAGTACCGTGATTACCCTAACGAAGAACCGTATCAGTGCATCGAACCATCAGGCAAGCAACCAACCATTTGATCATATCGATACAATCCCATGTTCTCGCTCCTGCTCTCTTTTACTGCATTAACACAACGCGTTTCAAACTGCTGTGTGCTACGGTAGTTGAACCCACTTCCTCTGCATGACCTGTCATTGCCACAGTAACTAGATGAAACCCACTAGCATGTGTAGGAGTTGATTGAGCCATATGTATGTGTTGTTCCTACCTTGCTATGCCTGCTATGCTTAGAGTCGTGTCAGGTCTGGTTCATCTGGGTGATGGGCTAGAGTGAAATGATTATGTCGGTAATGAGAGTGGTGTGGTGAACACGATTTGGTAAAGGTATCGATGAGAGGCCATGTAGGAGTACATGGTGGGTTGTTTCATTGAAACCGACCTTAAGCACTGAGATCTGTATGTGTGATTTAAGAATCAGCTACTACCATGCATTGGGCCCTGAAATATGACCCCGCTCGACTTCTTATTCACCCTAGCTCTCTGTCCAGGAGTTCCAAGTAGTTTCTGGTGTTTGTAGCCTACTGGAGGCCGCGGACAGCGCTGACCGTAGGGGTGGGCTGTGATGCGTTAGGTACGTGGCCGGGTGTACCGAATACCCGTTAGGTATTTCGGGAACCCTGTTCACATCGTTCGGGGCCGTATGGGAAACCTCGGCCGGACTCCCTGCGGATGGAACCTGGATAGGCGATAAACCTGGACTAGAGGCTTAGGTGTTTAGGTAGGTCGTGGTCTACACCCACGTCGGCTTTCGCTTGAAGTCTGCCGAGCACATGTCGTGTGCAGACGCTAAGTGGTGGAAACATGTATGAAGAAGTACACCCCTGCAGGGTTAACATGATCTATTCGAATAGCCGCGTCCGCGGTAAAGGACTACTTGGTTGCCTATACAGTTCATAGACAAGTAAATGGAAACTACTAAAAGCCTCAAGATAAGTGTGAGTGCCGAGGATGGCTCTTCCGTAGGAAGACGGAGGTGGATCCTCGGTAGTGTATTGAAGTGGTGATTAGTGGACTCGTGTGCGAAAAACCATTTCAAGTTGGAGTCTCGTAGGTTATCCTAGCCAAGAGTCAAAGCTGGCTTGCTGCAATAACTCCACCAACCCTTCTTGATAATATGCATGTATGTAGGATCTGATGTAAGTCTTGCTGAGTACCTTTGTACTCATGTTGCTATAATTTACATTTTTACAGAAGACGCTGCAACCCCTTCTGATGGGTTCTACATAGACGTTGACATCAACGAGTAGGCTAAAGGCCCAGGTGGTGATCCTGAGCTTGTGAAGGACCACGTAGTATAGCTAGGCTTTCCAAGCCTCTTTTATCTTTCTAGTTGTCTGTACTCAGACAAGTTACTTCCACTGCTGGTTTGTATGACTGTATGACTTGAATGCTGGTTCGTGAGACCCGTACCTTGTGTATGTTATGTATGGTTCTCTGAGCCTTAAATAAAGTACTTGTGTCGTAGAGTCATGTTGTGATGCCTTGTTGTATTTGCACATATCGAGCATATTGTGTGTATGATTGAAATGCTTGGTATGTGTGGGATCTGACTATCTAGTTGTTTATCTTTAGTAGCCTCTCTTACCGGGAAATGTCTCCTAGTGTTACCGCTGAGCCATGGTAGCTTGCTACTGCTCTGGAACACTTAGGCTGGCCGGCATGTGTCCTTCTTCGTTCCGGTGTCTGTCCCTTCGGGGAAATGTCATGCATTGAGTACCGGAGTCCTGTTAGCCCGCTACAGCCCGGTTTACCGGAGTCCTGCTAGCCCAGTGCTACAGCCCGGACCCACTTGCTGATGACCGACACGTTCGAAGCTGGGTCATGGATGCCTGTCCCTGTAAGTCTGTGCCACTTTGGGTTTACAACTAGTCATGTCAGCCCGGGCTCCTTAACATATGGATGCTAGCGACACTATCATATACGTGAGCCAAAAGGCGCAAACGGTCCCGGGAAAAGGTAAGGCGACACCCGTGGGGATACCGTGCGTGAGGCCGCAAAGTGATATGAGGTGTTACAGGCTAGATCGATGTGTCATCGAGTCGGGGTCCTGACAATCCCCCTCGCGTATAACGCGGTGGTTGTCAGGACCCCGACTCCATGGCACACCGATCTAGCATGTAACACCTCATATCACTTTGCGACCTCACGCACAGTATTCCCACGGGTGTCGCCTTACCAGGCCCAGGACCGTTTGCGCCTTTTGGCACACGTATATGATAGTGTCGCTAGCATCCATATGACAAGGAGCCCGGGCTGACATGGCTAGTCATGAACCCAAAGTGACACTAACTTATAGGGACATGCATACATGACCCAGCAACGAACGTTTCGGTCATCAGCGAGTGGATCCGGGCTGTAGCAACTGGGCTAGTAGGACTCCGGCAAACACCGCGTGACATTTCCCTGAAGGGACAGACACAGGAACGAAGAAGGACACATGCCAGCCAGCCTAAGTGTTACGGAGCAGTAGCAAGCTACCAAGGCTCAGTGGAAGCACTAGGAGACATTTCCCAGTAAGAGAGGCTACCAAGGATAAACAACTAGATCGTCAGATCCCACACATACCAAACATTTCAATAACATACACACAATATGCTCGGTATGTGCAAATACAACATGGCATCACAACATGACTCTACAACAAAAGTATTTTATTCAATAGGCTCCAAGGAGCGAGATATTACAAACATGCGTCTCTCGACCCAGCATTCAGAGCATACAAGTCAAAGCACAAATGGAAGCTTAACATGTCTGAGTACAGACATCTACAAAAGAAAAAGGCTGAGAAGCCTGACTATCTACCAGATCCTGCCGAGGGCACAAGTTCATAGCTGAGGTAACAAGCTAACATCGAAGTCCACATGGAACTACTAGTGAGACAGGAGTCCCTCTGCAAAACATAAAATAGGCAAACGTGAGTACAAATGTACCGAACAAGACATACATCAAAACTAACTACATATGCATCATTATCAACAAATGGGGTGGTGGGGTTTAACTGCAGCAAGCCAGCTTTGACTCAGTGACTATCCGGAACTAAGACTGCATATAACTCTTTTGAGGTGGCACACACGAGTCCACATATTCACCATATCTATACACCACTATGGATCTGCTCCAGTCTCCCTACGAGAACGCCATCCATAGCACTCACGCTTATCTTGCGTATTTTAGAGTATCGACTTTCACTTGTCTATGAACTGTATAGGCAACCCAGAAGTCCTTTACCGCGGACAAGGCTATTCGAATAGATGATGTTAACCGTGCAGGGGTGTACTTCTTCAAACATGTTTCCACCACTTAGCGTCTGCACACGACATGTGTTCAGCAGACTTCAAGCGAAAGCCGACGTGGGTGTAGACCACGACCTACCTAAACACTCAAGTCTCTACTCTAGGTTTATCACGTATTCAGGTTCCATCCGTAGGGAGTCCGGCTGAAGTTTCCACATACGGCCCCGAACGATGTGTACAGGGTTCCGCGACACCAAACGGGCGCCCGGCATACCCGGCCACGTGCCTACCCCATAACAGCCCACCCCTCCGGTCAGCGCTGCGCACGGCCTCCAGCATACTACAAACACTAGAAACTACTTGCAACTCCTGGACAGAGGACAAGGGTGATTAAGAAGTCGAGCGGGGTCATATTTCAGGGCCCAATGCATGGTAGTAGATGTTCCAATGATCACGAACACAGAACTCAGTTCCTGAGGACGGCTTCAGTGAGACAACCCACCATGTACTGCTACATGGTCTCTCACCGCTACCTTTACCAAATCGTGTTCACACACTTAGCTCACACATAGTAAGACATGTTCACACATATGTGATTCATCCCCGATGAATCAGACCTGAC
The DNA here is from genome assembly GCF_018294505.1 of Triticum aestivum. Taxonomy (NCBI): domain Eukaryota; kingdom Viridiplantae; phylum Streptophyta; class Magnoliopsida; order Poales; family Poaceae; genus Triticum; species Triticum aestivum. Next base: position 246,414,364 of record NC_057801.1, read on the forward strand.
TCAACTCTAAGAAGTAGCAGGCATGACAAACAAGCATGAATGAGTAGGCACAACAGGGCTCAAACAACTCCTACTCATGCTAGTGGGTTTCATCTATTTACTGTGGAAATGACAGGTCATGCACAGGATAAAGGGGTTCAGCTATCGCAGCAAGTAACAGATGAATCGGTGTTGTGCTAATGCAGTAAAAGAGAGCAGGAGCGAAGAGTAGGATTGTACCGGAATGAACAAGGGGGTTTTGCTTGCCTGGCACTTCTAAAGATAGTATAGCTCTTCATCGGTGTCATCGATCTCGTCGTCGGTATCACGTCTAACGAGAGGGGACAAATACTGGCAACACGGAAGGAAACACAATCAATGCAATGCACGATATGATGCATGATCACGACATGGCAATATGAGTGTGTTGACCTAATGCAAGTACAACCATATGGGTTTGGGTCATTTTGAACCAAAGGTTCAATCCCAAATTCAAATTATGAATTTAAATAGTGCCTTATCATGTTTTGATATAAACAGCAGGATTAAGTTGCTTAAACATGCAAGAAGCCAGTACAGGTGGATAGACTGAATTTTTCTGTTCATTTTTCATATAGAACTTATTTCATTCTTAGTTACGGTTGAATTTATATGAATTTTAGAAGTTTTAGCTATTTTCCGGAATTTCTGAATTATTTTTAATCTAGAAAATGATTAACTGCATCAGCATTGCGTCATGCTAGCGTCAGCAGGTCAACAGGGCTGCTCTGGGTTAAACCTGACCAGTGGGGTCCACTGGTCAGTGACACAGTGCTGGTTAGTGTCGCTGACAGGTGGAGCCGGGTCAACGGACACGTCAGCAAGTCAATACTGACGTGTGGGGTCGGTCAACGTGTGATGTGGCTAGGTCAAACTGACCTGTGGGCCATGGGGGTTAGTTTAATCTAAACACAAACAAAACCCAGGTTAGTCAGGGCGTGGGGCCCAGCGGTCAGTGGGTCAAGGGGGTTAACTAACTAGTAATTAGGCCCTAATGATGGTGCCATGTCAGCGGCTTAGTGCCGGCGATAACCGGAGCACGGCGGCGTTCGCCGTCCGGCCAACTCCCGTGTCGGGAGGACATGCAGATGGTCTCGTTGGAACAGCCGCGACGCGGCGCATCCAGCGGTGGCTGCGGGTGCGGCTGGGGTGGTCGGGAATGTCGACGGCGTCGAGTTCCGTGGCGGCGCAGCTGCGGCTTGCACGGGTTCGAGGGCCACAGTGCAAGAGTGGGCGACCTGAGGCGTGCTTGGGTTGTCCAGGCAGGGTGGCTAGCAACGGCGAGCTTCGCGGCGGCGGTAGCGAGCTTCGGCCAAGGTAGGGCTATGGCCTAGAAGTCGAGCGCAGCTAGGGAAGAAGAGGGAAATGACGCGGGGGCTCGCCGTGAGTGCAGGGGGCACCGGAGTGGGCTCGGGGAAGGGCTGGAGGAGGCGAGGCGTCAGCAGCGATCTCCGGCATCCGAGGAGGGGAACGACAACGAGCCACTCGTCTCAGGGCAGATCCGCTCGGACACGCTGGACACACTGGTGAGTCGGCGGGGGCACGGTGGCCGCGATGGTGACGAACGGCGGCGACGAGCCCGTTCGGGTGAGTGAGTGAGAGAGAGAGAGAGAGAGAGATCCAGGGGAGAGGGTGATGACGGGGGAGAGTGAGAGGGGTCCGGGAGGGGGGTAGCGTGGCGACGCATGGAGGCGTCCAGGGCGTCGGGGATGCAGGCAGCCAAGCAGGAGGTTGCTCGGACGCGTGTGCGTGCGTGGCGAGCACGCACTCTGCCTACTGGCCTAGGGAGGAAGACGACAGGGCAGGTGGAGGTGGGATGGGCTGGCACAGCGCCAGGCCAGGTGGGCTGCACAGTAGGTAGGTCCAGGTAACTTTCTCTCCCTTCTCTTTCTATTTAGTTTCTGTTTTCTATTTTCTGCAATTGTTTTGGCTTTATTAAAAAATGCCAGAGCATTTTCAAAAATCCTGAAAATATTTGTGGGCACTGTTTGGATTATTTCCAGCAGCCCTCATTTACCTTCAAGATTATTTGGACATTTAAAATTATTTATAGCATTTAAATGTCCAAGAACAAATACTCTATGATTTAATTCAATAATCCAGAATGGCCTAGAAAAATGTGCACCATTCTTGGGAGAGGTTCTAGGCTAATTCAAAAATGATGAACTTTTATGAAGGGCATTTTGGGTTCATTGAAATGTTTTTCAGTTGAACCTGGTATTTTCAGGGGGGTGCTTAGGTTTGTTGATCCCCATTTCAAGTTTTAAAGACAAATTTAAACTTGATGGCATGATGGGCAAGCAAAGTCAAACAAGAGCTGATCTAGGGTTGTGACAGTGGTGTTCAGAAAAGCACTTGATCACACTTGACCCAACGTCTTGGTTTGTTAAGGAGGTGTCAGTGCGGTGAACCAGGCAATCAGACTATAGTGCTTTAACACTTTCACTTAGCCATAGGAGTTTGACGGTCGGTCTATGATATAGCTCATGGTATGTTCGTGTTTATCTGAATATGGCGCGTTTGCATACATGACTAGAATAACGGTCCTTCATTTAATACGGAGGGAATCGTGAAGATTCTGATGAGTCATCGAGTGGTTGACCAGCTCTCGCCGCATCATGACAGTCAGTTTTCGGCTTTCTCTAGTAAGGTGCTCATCCGGACGAGCCAGGACACAATCGCAGTAGTTCTCCCTTTACTACCCTAGCCGATATAGTGGAACGTAAGGTAATAAGAATAGGAGCCGGGCAACCCAACTATTGACCAAAGACATAATTCGGAGCTGATGCATATAAGGCCAAACTCGCGACGCCGAACACTCCCTACAGGTGTTCGGACTTTTCAATATATATCGGGCTGAATACAGCCTCTGGTAATAGACCCTAGTATCGAGGCACGTATGGCAATCCGACGTGGGGAAAGAATGCATGTGATGAGAACATAAATCTCAAAATGCAATACGAACCAAGCTGCTTCTATAACATCCACTTTAGTACGGCGAGCCGTATATTTACAGGTAATGCCGATATCTTTCTTGAACATTTTACATGCCAGGAAAGTATAAAACAAAAAAGAGATAAAAAGGTTTACATAGGGTCTTAATCTAAAAAAACTTAATGCGGGGCCCTGCTGCACGTCTGCGCCGTTTTATCCATTGTGAAGTGCCCTTGAAGGGTATAGTGTGACGACCATCTATAAAAAGGGAAAAACCAGGTAAAAGAATCTAGTGTGGCCGTAAGTAAAGCTAGTTCGTTTTAATGAACCGTGAAATATAACTTCTGCAGTCCGAATAGGGTCAAGCCGAACTATGGACTTTTTGTGTGCAGTGTGCCCCCGGCACCACCCAAGGAATTTTAAGTGTATATTTGTGTATAGGTGGCACGTGTGCTATCTCCTTATGGGGCGGTCGATGGGGGCATAGCTGCTAATCGAGCTTGGTTTTATCTGAGCTGCCGCACTGAGGTGTGCGCCGGATATGTTTAGCTGTGTCTGCGGTCTTAACGACCGATGAGCTACTTGGCTTGAATAGGCCGTTTTGTGTTTCAACTGCTAGAGCCGCCGTGTATTCTTCTGTACGAAGAGAGCGCTCCGTATTTCTGCTGACCATAATGACGCCATGTGGTCCAGGCATTTTGAGTTTTAGATAAACATAATGCGGGACTGCATTAAAACAGGCGAGGGCCATTCTTCCGAGTAGTGCATGATAGCCACTTCAGAATGGAGCTATGTCGAAGATTAGTTCTTCGCTTCAAAAGGTGTCGGGAGAGCTGAATACAACCTCCAATGTTAGAGAGCCCGTGCAGCAGGCTTCCACACCCAGTATACCTCCTTTAAAGGTAGTGCCGCTTGGCTGCATTCTTGACAGGTCTATCCCAATCTTGCGGACAGTGTCCTGATATATTAGATTGAGACTGCTGTCACCGTCGATGAGGACTCGAGTGAGGTGGTATCCGTTGATTATTGGGTCAAGCACTAGGACAGCCGAACCCCCATGACGGATACTAGTCGGATGATCCCTGCGATCAAAGGTGATAGGACAGGCCGACCATGGGTTGAATTAGGGGGCGACGGGCTTGCCGACATAGACATCTCGGAGTGCGTGTTTGCACTCCCTCCTTAGGATATGAGTGGCATAGATCATGTTCACTATTTTGATCTCCAGTGGAAATTTCTTTTGTCCCCCTGTGTTTGGCCGGCGAGATTCGTCCTCGTCTTCGCTCTGAGGTCCCTTCCCCTTGTGTTTGGCATTAAGTTTGCTGGCCTGTTTGAAGACCCAACAACTACGGTTGGTATGGTTCGTAGGTTTAGCAGGGTTGCCGTAGATCTGGCAGGGCCTGTCTAGAATTTTATCTAGGCTGGATGGACCGTCTTTATTGCCTTTAAATGGATTCTTTCATTGACCGGGTCTGGAGCCCCTGAAGTCGGCTATTACCGCTGTATTGTCTTGGCATTCTTCATTGTTCTGATGTTTGTTTTTGTTGCGTCGTGGTTTTCCATTGCCATCCTTGACCTTAGATGTGCCGAGATCACAGGTGCCACTATGGGCTAACCAGCTGTCCCCACCCGCGCAAAAGAGGGTCATGAGTGTAGTTAAGGCTGCCATTGTCCTTGGATTTTCCTGGCCGAGGTGTCTAGCTAGCCATTCATCCCAGACACTGTGTTTAAAGGCCGCTAAGGCTTCGGCATCCAGACAATCGATGATTTGGTTCTTCTTAGTGAGAAACCGGTTCCAAAGCTTATGGGCTGATTCTCCACGTTGTTGGATTATGTGACTTAGATCGTCTGCATCCGGGGGCCAGACATAGGTCCCTTGGAAAATTGGCCCGAAAAGCATCCTCAAGTTCTTCCCAGCTTCCAATGGAGTTTTCAGGGAGGCTTTTCAGCCAGTGTCGAGCTAGTCCTTTCAGCTTGAGGGGTAAGTATTTGATGGCGTGGAGATCATCTCCACGAGGGGTAAGTATTTGATGGATGTGAAGAATAAAGTCTTCTACCCAAACTGGAGGGTCCGTCGTTCCATCTTATGACTCGATGTTTACGGGTTTAAATCCTTCTGGAAAATCGTGTTCCAGCACCTCATCGGTGAAGCACAAGGGGTATGCGACACCCCTGTATCTAGCTATGTCGTGGATTGGATCCGACGGTTCTAATGTTCGGTATTGGTTCCGAACAGGTAAATGACTGGTACATTTGGGTTGATAATCATGATCCTGTGTAGGAGCACGTTCCCTGGATCCATAGATGGACTTGGTTTTGCCACCCTTTTTGTCGAGGTCTTCATGTAGATCGTGTTTCTTGTCCTGGGCCGCAACCTACCTTCCTTTACGGGGAGGGGGTGCGGGCTTGTGTATGGCATTGCTAGCCGCTCTATCTCGACCACGAGGTGGTCGGTCCAGTCTGTTGGCCATATTGTTTTTCGGCGGTATAGGCGCAATAGCCTCGTCTTTGAATTCGGGCAGCAGCTTACGCTTAGGATAGCTCTTTGTTTTTCGATTACCGCCGTATTTGTCCTCAGTGTCTAGCACTTCGTTCCATCTGTCGTTGAGCGTATCCTGTGCGGCTTTAAGCCGCTGCTTCTACTTCTTCAGTCTCCTTGCAATGGCGATAAGCCTTTGATGGAGGTGCTCTTGTTCTAATGGTTCTTCTGGGACGACGAATTCGTCGTCGCCCAAGCTGATCTCCTCTTCGGAGACAGGTTGATAGTTGCTATCTCCACCGTCGCTGTGGTCAGACAACATCCCCGGACTGTGTTCGTCGTCCTCTCGCACGTCCTACTCCAATGCTAGGTCTACGGGGTCCTCAATTTGATCCGGATTATCATTGTCGTCCGTGACAATGTTGCTGTTTTTCCTTTTGCCGGATCGAGGTTGGCTCTTCTGACACCGACACTTGGGAGGTTTATCGACAGGCATACCGTTATCGCCATCGGCCTCCTTCTGTTTAGGTGTGTGCACCATGTATATATCATATGAGGATGTAGACATCCACCGCCCTATGGGTGGTGGTTTTTGTGCCGACATCTTCGACATTTTCATCCATACCGTCGATGTCCTCGGGGCCGTAATCGACTATGTCGGCTAAGTCTTCGACAGTAGCAATGAAGTGGGCGGTGGGTGGGAAGCGAAACTCTCCGTCACTGGATTCCCATTCAAGCCGGACATAGTTCAGCTGAGATTCTCCTGATAAGGAGAGGGTTCTTAATGAGTTTAGCACATTGCCAAATGGCAAGTGCCGGAAGATATCCGCGGATTTGAACTCAATGATTAGCGCCGGATCAGGTTTGATGGGCATGGACGCACGCGGTTCGGAACCTATGGCCGGAGACAAATCTGAGGTTCTGATGACACAGAGCCCACTTGAGGTAGGACCTGTGTGTGGTTCTATCACCGTTGAGTCTGTGGCTTTCGTGATGGGGTTGAGCATCCCGTCCTCGGATGGCGCGATATGCTCCAGATCTAGGCTGGAGCAGTTGTAGGTGCTATCTCCTGAGCATGGTCCGATGAGAGATTTAGGTCATGTTCATCGTGGTGACAGGGAGCAACCGGCATGGGTTCGAAACCGTCGAATATCAAGTCTCCACGGATATCGGCCACATAGTTCAAGCTTCCAAATCTGACCCAATGGCCAGGGGCGTAGCTGCTGATCTGCTCCAGATGGCCAAGCAAGTTGGCCCACAGTATGAAGCTGCCGAATACAAAGATCTGTCCGGGGAGGAAAATCTCCCCTTGGACTGCATTGTTGTAGATGATTGATGGAGCCATCAAGCCTTCTCGTGATGACGCAACAGAACTCTCAATGAAAGCACCAATGTCGGTGTCAAAACCGGTGGATCTCGGGTAGGGGGTCCCGAACTGTGCGTCTAAGGCTAATGGTAACAGGAGGCAGGGGACACAATGTTTACCCAGGTTTGGGCCCTCTCTATGGAGGTAATACCCTACTTCCCACTTGATTGATGTTGATAAATATGAGTATTACAAGAGTTGATCTACCACGAGATCGTAATGGTTAAACCCTAGAAGTCTTGCCTATGATTATGATTGTTGTGTCTCTACGGACTAAACCCTCCGGTTTATATAGACACCGGAGGGGGCTAGGGTTACACAAAGTCGGTTACAGAGAAAGGAATCTACATATCCGAATAAGCAAGCTTGCCATCCACGCAAAGGAGAGTCCAATCCCATCTGGACACGGGAAGAAGTCTTATATGTTGTGTCTTCATAGCCCAACAGTCCGGCCCATGTATATAGTCCGGCTGTCCGAGGACCCCCTAATCCAGGACTCTCTCAATTGGGTGATGCAATTCTATGGTTAACATCATATTTAACAAGCATTTTACGGAAAGCACCATGAATAAAGTGTGAACCACCATCAGTCATTAAATATCTAGGGACTCCAAACCTTGGGAAAATAACTTCCTTAAGCATTTTAATAGAGGTGTTGTGATCAGCACTACTGTTGGAATAGCTTCTACCCACTTAGTAACATAACCAACAACAACCAAAATATGTGTATACCCATTAGAGGAAGGAAAAGGTCCCATGAAATCAAATCCCCAAACATCAAATGGTTCAACAACTAGTGAATAATTCATAGGCATTTCTTGACGCTTACTGATATTACCTATTCTTTGGCATTCATCACAAGACGAGACAAACTTACGGACATCCTTGAAGAGAGTAGGCCAATAAAAACAAGATTGCAATACCTTATGAGCGGTTCTGTCTCCCGCGTGATGTCCTCCATAAGCCTCGGAGTGACATTTCCGTACGATTTGTTCTTGTTCATGCTCAGGTACACAACATCTAATAATATCGTCTACTCCTTTATAAAGATGTGGGTCATCCCAAAAGTAATGTCTTAAATCATAGAAGAATTTTTCCTTTTGTTGGTATGTGAAACTAGGTGGTATGTATTTAGCAACAATATAATTAGCATAGTCAGGTGTACTATTAGAAACATTTATTGCAGCTAATTGTTCATCAGGAAAGCTATCATTAATAGGTTGTGGGTAATCAAGAATATTTTCAAGCCTAGACAAGTTATCAGCTACGGGGTTCTCTGCTCCTTTCCTATCAATGATATGCAAATCAAATTCTTGTAGCAGAAGAACCCACCTAACGAGTCTAGGTTTAGCATCTTTCTTTTCCATAAGATATTTTATAGCAGCATGATCAGTGTGAAAAATCACTTTAGAATCAACAATGTAATGTATGAATTTATCACAAGCAAACACCACTTCTAAGAATTCTTTTTCCGTAGTAGCATAATCTTGTTGAGCACTGTCTAAAGTTTTACTAGCATAATGAATAACATTCAGTTTGTTATCAAATCTTTGTCCTAGAACAACACCAACAACATTATCACTAGCATCACACATAATCTCAAAAGGCAAGTTCTAAACAGGTGGTTGAACAACAGGTGCAGTATCTAAGGCTTTCTTTATTGTTTCAAAGGCTTCCAAACTATCATCAAACACAAAGGGAATATCCTTTTGCAAAAGATACGTAAGAGGCCTAGAAATTTTAGAAAAGTCTTTGATAAACCTCCTATAGAAACCAGCATGACCAAGGAAACTACGAATACCTTTGATATCCTTAGCACATAGCATTTTCTCAATTGCATCAACCATGGCTTTTTCCACCTCAATGCCTCTTTGGAAAATATTATGGCCCAAAACAATACCTTCGTTAACCATAAATTGGCACTTCTCCCAATTCAAGACAAGATTTGTTTGCTCACATCTCTGAAAACTTGATCAAGATTGCTTAAACAATCATCAAAAGACTTCCTATATACAGAAAAGTCATTCATATACAAAAAAGTAATACCTCCCTTCTTAGGGACACAATGAACAGGACTTATCCATCTACTATCAGCAATAGGATAGATTATACCCGCTTCCAGAAGCTTCAATATTTCTGTTCTTACCACTTCTTTCATCTTCGGAGTTAACTGACGTTGGTGATCAACAAGGGGTTTAGCATCAGCTTCCATATTAGTCCTGTGCTAACATAGATTGGCACTAATGCCCTTAAGATCATCAATCATATATCAAATAGCAGCTCGGTGCTTCCTTAGAACTTTCAATGTGTCTGAAAAGGTTAGCACTAAGAATAACAGGATATATCTTTTTCTCATCAAGATAAGCATATTTCAAAGTGTCTGGCAATTGTTTTAATTCAAGCACAAGATCACCTTTAGGTGGAGGAGGACCTCCTAGAGTTTCAATAGGCAAATTGTGTTTAGGAAGAGGTTGTTGTTCGAAAAAGATTCTATCTATTTCATCTCTTTCATGCATATGCAAATCATTTTCATGGTCTAGAAAATATTGTTCCAAAGGATCGGTAGGAGGCACATCAATAGAAGAAAGACCAATAATTTCATCCTTACTAGGAAAATCTTTCGTATGAGGTTGTCTACTAAACTGTGAAAAATTAAATTTGTGAGATTCATCACCAAAGCTAACACCGACAGTTTGTTTCTGACAATCTATTTTGGCATTAACGATGTTCAAGAAAGGTCTACCAAAAATAATGGGACAAAAGTCATCTTGTGGGGAGCTAAGAACAAGAAAATCGATAGGGTATTTTATTTTGCCACACAAGACTTCAACATCTCTAAGAATTCCAATTGGTGATATAATATCTCTATTAGCAAGTTTAATAGTGACATCTATGCCTTCTATTTCACTAGGTGCTATTTCATCTTTAATTTCTTAATATAAGGAAAAAGGAATAGCACTCACACTAGCACCTAGGTCACATAACCCATGATAACAGTGATCTCCTAGCTTAATTGAGACAATATTCATGCCAACAACTGGTCTATGTTTATCTTTTCCTTAAGGTTTGGCAATTCTAGAAGCTTCATCACAGAAGTAAATAACATGTCCATCAATATTATCGACTAAGAGATCTTTAACAATAGCAACGCTAGGTTCAACTCTTATTTGTTCAGATGGTTTGGGTGTTCTAACATAACTTTTGTTAACCATAGTTGACGCTTTAGCATGTTTCTTCATCCTAACAGGGAAAGGTGGTTTTTCAATATAAGATGTGGGAACAACTGGATCAACATTGTAAATGATAGTTTCTTATTTAGCTTTTACCGGTTCTTTAACTTCTTCTTTAATTGGTGGATGATATTTAAACCACTTCTCCTTAGGGAGATCAACATGAGTAGCAAAAGATTCATAGAAAGAAGCTACTATCTCAGAGTCAAGTCCATATTTAGTGCTAAACCTTTGAAAAGCATCGGTATTCATAAAAGATTTAACACAATTAAACTTAGGTTCAATACCTGACTCTTTACCTTCGTTGAGTTACCAATCTTTAGAGTTGCGTTTAGTTCTTTCCAAAAGATCCCACCAGAATTCATTAGTCTTCTTCATAAAAGAACTAGTACAAGAAGTATCGAGCATGGATTGATCATTACGAGAAAGCCGAGCATAAAAATTTTGAATAGTAATTTCTCTTTAGAGCTCATGATTGGGGCATGAATATAACATTGACTTAAGCCTCCCCCAAGCTAGAGCGATACTTTCTCCTTCACGAGGCCAAAAGTTATACATGTAATTCCGATCACGATGAACTAGATGCATAGGATTTTTTTTTTGATGAAATTCCAATTTCAACCGATTCCAGTTCCAAGATCCAATATCATTGCATAGCCTATACCATGTCAATTCTTTTCCCTTCAAAGATAAAGGGAAAACCTTCTTCTTAGCTTCATCTCTAGGCAAACCTGCAAGCTTAAACAATCCACAAATTTCATCCACATATATGAATTCCACATCAGGATGTTCGGTTCCATCTCCTGCATAAGGATTAGCTAGCAGTTGTTCCAACATACCCAAAGTAATTCATATTCAACATTTTTAGTAGGTACAGTAGGTTGAGGGGCAACTAATTGTGGTTCTGGAAGAGGTGAAGATACCCCAAACAAACCCCTCAAAGGATTGTTTTCCATAGTAGCAAGTGACAATAAATTTCAGCACGTAGTAATAATGTTTCCATACCAATTTCTAGTTACCAAGAGCGCTTCACTCTGGCAATGGTGCTAGAAAATAGCTGTCGGTGTCAAAACCGGCGGATCTCGGGTAGGGGGTCCCGAACTGTGCGTCTAGGCGGATGGTAACAGGAATGATGGACATGATGTTTTTACCCAGGTTTGGGCCCTCTCGATGGAGGTAAAACCCTACGTCCTGCTTGATTAATATTGATGATATGGGTAGTACAAGAGTGGATCTACCACGAGATCAAGGAGGCTAAACCCTAGAAGCTAGCCTATGGTATGATTGCTGTAATGTATGTTGTGTCCTACGGACTAAAGCCCTCCGGTTTATATAGACACCGGAGGAGGCTAGGGTTACACAGAGTCGGTTACAATGGTAGGAGATCTACATATCCGTATCGCCAAGCTTGCCTTCCATGCCAAGGAAAGTCCCATCCGGACACGGGACGGAGTCTTCAATATTGTATCTTCGTAGTCTTGGAGTCCGGCGGACGATGATAGTCCGGCTGTCCGGACACCCCCTAGTCCTGGACTCCCTCAGTAGCCCCCGAACCAGGCTTCAATGACGATAAGTCCAGCGCGTATATAGTCTTCAGCGTTGCAAGGCGGGTTCTCCCTTCAAGTTCCATGTACCTGCCGAACAGTGTCCGGCTTCACCATAAATACTGTGTTTCTCGGCTTCTACGCCCAATAATGGTATTTTTCCACGCGTCGCACGAATGCGAAAAGCCAGGGCGTCTTTTACGTTTCACCCCTAGTCGTGTGAGTCATCCGCCTATAAAAGAGGCAAAAATCCAGATCCAAACCACACCATCCTCCTCCCGCGAATACATCATCGGAGCGCCTTTGACCTAAAAATCCATTCCATCATGGACCGTCGACACGGCTCTTCTTCTCGCGCTCCCAGCCCACCGCCAGGGGATTGGAGGAGGTGCTCTGTTCCGCACAACGAGCTTATGAAGCTCCAAGCAGGGGGATATCTCCCTCTGGCCTTCATGGTCCCGGTTCGAGCCGGGCTGGTCACTTATCAAGGTGGGAGGCAGGCGGAGGCTACCCCAAGCCCCAATAAGGGGGAGCGAGTATGCTTCGTCCCCTATCTGATAAGGGGACTCGGATTCCCAATACATCCGTTCCTCCGCGGGCTCCTGGAGTTCTACGGACTCCAGCTTCACCACCTCACACCCGCCTCTGTCCTGCATATCGCGGGCTATGTAGCTCTTTGCGAGCTGTTCCTGGGCATTGAGCCCCATTTTGCATTGTGGAAGAGGCTGTTCTGCCTCGTACCCCGTTCTCACTAGGGGTCCATATATCAAGTGGGCGGCGCCGAAATTTGGCGCATCGCCGGGACCGGATACCCATCCGGTACCCCCAAGAAGGCGTCTGAAGACTGGCCTTCAGAGTGGTTTTACATAGGAGACGCCCCGCTGCCGGACCCAATCCGGATTGGCCTCCCGGAGTTTAGTACTGCTCGTCTGAAGAAACGCCTCAGCTGGCGCCCACGGAGCCCCCGTTTGGAGGAAGACAAGAGCGTCCATTACTTGATGGGCCGAATAAGATTGCTGGCTCATTCTGGGTTGACCATGATTGGAGTCATGGCGATATGCGTCATGCGGGGGGTACAGCCTCTGCAATAGAGAGGCCACCCTATGTGGGATTTCAACGGGGAAGACGATGCTACCCGCCATGGCCGCAAAGGTCCGGATTCGACCGAGGACCTGGTGAAGGTCCTGTCCAGTCTGTACAAGGGGGAGAAGGAGGACTTCCTTCGAACGAACCCTTTGAATGGGTTTTCCATGAACAACCCTAGAGGATGGGTAAGCGAACACCTTTAAGGGCTCAACCCATCCTTTCAAAGTTTAGGCTTCTTACATTATGTCTTCGGCGCAGGATCTACGCCGGACTGTGGAGGACATGGCAACTCCTGCTCCGCAACCCGAGGATCCGGAAAGATCCCTAGATCCGGCCTCCGAAGAGGATCCGGACATCGAGGTGGAGCTGATCGACGGGGTGTTTCACCAGCTCAGCATAGATAATGCTTTGGTTGCCATTACGGCGGACTACCCCGGACTGTGTCCGGCTTCCCAGGTGACCGCGACCGAAGTCCGGACACCATTATCTCTTCCCTGCCCATTTCTAACCTTCACGAACGACGGTATTTTGCAGGAAGCGCCTTCCTGGCGGGAAGCCGAGCCCGCGGCGGCTGACCTACAGAGGTCAGTCCGGACCAGCAGGCGGAAAAGGAGCGCGGTGCAGACAGAAACGTCGCCGCAAAGGTATAGCTCGTATTTGAATTTTCAGAGCGACGTTCCTAGGAAGCGTCTGAGTGCTCATAATCTTTATAGGAGAAAAAACGCTCGCCGGACTGCGGGCGTAGAAGTTGCTGATCCAACCTACACCGGCCAGGCTCCAGCGCCCGGCCTAGAGGGGGAGGCAAGCGCAAGATGCGGGCCGGATCCTTCTCCAATGGAGGACACCGACAGACTGTCCGCCACCAAGTCTGAGGTGGAGAGCGCCATGAACCATAGGCGCCGCCGGACAGTATTTCGTGAAGCGTGCTTCTCCCCTGAGGCATTGGATGCCTTTAACGTAGGGGACGCGCATCTCCGTGCCGCTCAAGATGGTTTTACCAGAGCCACGGAGCAGTATGTGAAAGACATACGGGTAAGAGAATTTTAATGGTTGTATATACCAGTAGCCCCTGAGACTTAAAGTAGTTATGTTAACTGATTTAAGGATCATGTGAAACGCAGGCTCTTACCGAGAAGAATGCCCAGCTGTCTCAGGAGCTGCAAGAATGCAAGGCCCAACTTGAGGCCGCACTTGCTGCCGCAGGAGGAGACTCAAAGACCCCTCCTGGTAACACATTTGTATTAATAAATATAAGTGTTGTGCGGCGTGCGTGTAAGTCTAATAATGACTGTGTAGGTACCACCGGACAAGATCCGGACAGGCAAGGATTACTGCGCCAGCTGAAGGCCGGCGAGAGTGTGCTGAATAGGGTGCAGAAAGAAAGGAATAAATTCCAGGATGCCAACGCCAAGCTCGGAGAAGAGCTGAAAGGCGCTTGCGCCGGGCTGTCCGGCTCCGTTAAGGAGAATGAGCGGCTTCGTCGCGGCATTTATAGTAAGTGCTTGAGCGGACTCCTTTGAAAAGAAGAGTTCGGCGAGGAAGTATATTGACATGATATGTTTTGTAGGTATACTCACAGGTCGCCCTACAGAGGAGATGCCCGTATCAACGGGTGATCAACTTCCCGAGCTGCTGCAACAGCTCGAACGGGTTCGGCATGCAATGAGCGGCGTCGTCCAGGCTTTATGGCCAGCCCTCACCCTACCCGAGGGCCTCGGGGAGCTTGCGGAGAAGCTGCAGGGAGTGCGGCAGTGCTTCCGTTTGTGGAAGATTTCGGCCTGCCGTCAGGGTGCCAGGGAGGCTTGGGCCATGGTGAAGATGTGTTACAAGAAGGCAGATCCCAACCACATGGCCGAAGTTGGACCAGTGGGGCCCGATGGGAAGGAGATCCCTGTGAGTTTAGTATACAGCCAAGTAGAGTTGGTTGCTAAATTTTCCCAACGGGACTGTAAGTTAGACAGCCTGTTAGACGGGATTGAGGAGGAATACAATCAGTAAATTTGACAATGTATGTTTTCCTTTAAAATGACATGTTAAATGCCTTCTAGCCGGATTGTAGATCGTTTGTCTTTGCCGACCTTTTCGCTTCAGCCTCGGGACCCTAGAGTCCGGAGTGTGTCCAAATACCGTTTTGGTTAAGAACCAACCGTGGTATGCATGGAGACCAGGCGTAGGGGCCATTAGTGCTTTATCAGACAAGTGCCCAACTAGTTATGTTATATTACATGGTTAGTAAGAAACATCTTCCAGGGAGAATAGTTCCGTTAAGGGTTCCTTTCCCTGGGAGGCATGCCCTAAGGTGCATGTCCGGAATGCAAAGAAAGCAGAAAAACATCTGGGGGCGGATAGATAAATGGGTAAAAAGTCATCTTTTAAGTCACCGACCAAATATTCCCTTAAGAACACTAGCTTTCGGCTTCACCCAGTCTGAGATACACATCCGGCTGAACCGGCAGTAACAATCGCAGAGGTGCTCCCTTTACCTCCTAGCCGAACAATCGGGAACGTATGGGTAAGCATAGGAGCCAGGCAACCCAGCTTGGCCAAAACTTAAGTCATATCGATGCATATAATGGTGAGTAAAAGGTACATGTGGAAGCTTGACACATGTGCTGGGTATGAAACCCTTATAATTGAGCTTCTGTAAAAGAAGCCCCCAGGAATGATGAGTGCGGATGGCACGTCATGTGTATGCGAAAAATGCGAAAATAGGCCCGTAAGGGCTTTTAAATAATAAGGCATAAAAAGAGAAACAAAAGACAGCCGGAGTGTAAAAGTTTGGACGGGGGAAGGGGACGAACTCTTAGTCCGACGCTAGGCATAGAATCGTCGGAGGCGGGCTGCGTTCCATGGGTTTGGCTCGAGTCGGTTATCCGGCGCATTTCGTAGACGGTATGCTCCGCCGGTCAGGACTTGATCGATAATGAAGGGGCCCTCCCATTTGGGCTTGAGCTTGTCCTTTTTCTTGTCCGGCAGGCGTAGAACTAGTTTACCAACGTTGTCAGTCTTGGCCCGTACTTCTCTGCTTTGATATCTTCGGGCCTGCTGCTGATAAAATGCGGAACGAGCCTTCGCGACGTCACGTTCTTCCTCCAATGTGTCCAAGCTGTCCTGCCGATCAAGCTCGGCCTCTCTTTCCTCATACATGCGCACTCGAGGTGAGTCATGAATAATGTCACAGGGCAAGACTGCCTCTGCGCCGTATACCATAAAAAATGGTGTGAATCCGGTAGTACGGTTAGGCGTTGTCCGCAGCCCCCAGAGTACGGAGTCGAGCTCCTCGACCCAGTGCGTGTCAGATTTAGTAAGTGACCGCACTAGTCTGGGTTTAATGCCGCTCATTATTAGACCATTTGCTCGTTCCACTTGACCGTTGGTTTGAGGGTGATAGACTGAAGCGTAGTCGAGCTTGATGCCCATATTTTTGCACCATGACTTGACCTCGTCGGCTGTGAAGTTCGTGCCGTTGTCGGTGATGATGCTGTGGGGGACTCCGTAGCGGTGTACTACCCCGGATATAAAGTCTATCACTGGTCCGGACTCTGCCGTTTTGACCGGTTTGGCCTCTATCCATTTGGTGAATTTATCCACCATGACCAATAGGTATCTTTGCTTGTGGGTTCCCCCTTTTAGGGGTCCAACCATATCAAGCCCCCAGACCGCGAACAACCATGTAATGGGTATAGTTTTGAGGGCAGTGGGCGACATGTGGCTCTGATTAGCAAAGAGCTGACAGCCGATGCATTTCTGGACTAAGTCCTGAGCATCTGCCCG
Source organism: Triticum aestivum (assembly GCF_018294505.1). Classification (NCBI taxonomy): domain Eukaryota; kingdom Viridiplantae; phylum Streptophyta; class Magnoliopsida; order Poales; family Poaceae; genus Triticum; species Triticum aestivum. The sequence continues at coordinate 246,430,795 of NC_057801.1, forward strand.
GGCCGTCGGCCAATAAAATCCTGTACGGAATGCCTTTCCTACAAGGGCCCGGGCTGCTGCGTGGTGTCCGCCTAGTCCGGCGTGAATTTCCGCCAGGAGGCTTCACCCTTCCTCTTCGGAGATACACCTTTGAAGGACTCCGGTTGTACTTTTCTTATAAAGTTCTCCCTCATGGACCTTGTAGGCTTTCGATCGCCGGACTATGCAGCGGGCCTCGTTTTGGTCTTCGGGAAGTTCCTGCCTAAGCAGGTAGGCTAGGAAAGGTTCTGTCCACGGGGCGATTACTGTCGTTATAATGTGGGCTGAAGGTGTTATGTCATCGGCTGAATTGCCGATTGGCGCGGTTCTTTCCGGTTTGTCACTTCCGGACTCCTCTTCCCATAGTACGGATGGCTTGAAGAGCCGTTCCAGGAAGATATTTGGAGGGACAGCATCACGTTTCGCACCGATGCGTGCTAGTACATCGGCCGCTTGGTTATTGTCTCGGGCTATGTGATGGAATTCAAGTCCTTCAAACCAAGCTGACATATTTAGGACAGCGTTGCGATATGCTGCCATTTCCGGATCCTTGGCGTCGAAGTCTCCATTTATTTGGGATATTGCAAGGTTTGAATCCCCGCGCACCTCTAGGCGTTGAATGCCCATGGAGACTGCCATCCGGAGACCACGTAACAGGGCCTCGTATTCGGCTGCATTGTTGGAGTCCGTGTACATTATTTGAAGTACATACTGGACTGTATCTCCGGTTGGGGACGTCAATACGACGCCAGCCCCCAGTCCGGCCAACATTTTAGAGCCGTCGAAATGCATAGTCCAGTTGCAGTATGCGCCGTACTCTTTAGGGAGTTCGGCTTCGGTCCATTCGGCGACGAAGTCAGCCAAAACTTGTGACTTTATAGCTCGCCGAGGTTTGTAAGTTATATCGAATGGTAATAGCTCAATGGCCCATTTTGCAATCCTGCCCGTTGCGTCGCGGTTATTTATAATGTCATTGAGTGGTACTTCAGAGGCCACTGTTATCGAACACTCTTGAAAGTAGTGCCGGAGTTTCCGGGATGCCATGAACACCGCATATGCTATCTTCTGATAGTGCGGGTAACGGGATTTGCAGGGGGTTAACACAGTGGATACATAATACACTGGTTTTTGAAGAGGGAATTTCTGCCCTTCTGTCGCTCGTTCGACGACGAGGACCGCGCTTACAACTTGATGTGTTGCTGCGATGTATAACAACATTGGTTCGCCCAGAGTGGGCGCAGCCAGGACCGGATTTGTTGCCAATATGGCCTTTATTTCTTCGAGTCCGGCAGTGGCAGCATCCGTCCACTCAAAGTGTTCTGTGCGCCTGAGGAGGCGATAGAGGGGCAATGCCTTTTCTCCTAGACGGGAGATAAAGCGGCTTAAGGCTGCCACGCATCCTGTTAATTTTTGTATTTGTTTGAGGTCTTTTGGAATATCCAACTGTGACAGAGCTCGGATTTTAGCCGGGTTTGCTTCAATTCCTCTACCGGATACAATGAAGCCCATCAGCTTTCCGGCTGGTACGCCGAAAACGCATTTTTCCGGATTCAACTTGATGTCATATGCTCTGAGGTTGTCGAATGTGAGCCTCAAATCGTCTACTAGAGTTTCGACGTGTTTTGTTTTGACGACTACGTCGTCTACGTATGCCTCGACTGTTTTGCCGATCTGGGTGGCCAGACATGTTTGAATCATGCGCTGATATGTTGCGCCGGCATTTTTAAGTCCGAAGGGCATCGTGTTGAAGCAGAATGGTCCGTATGGAGTGATGAATGCCGTTGCGGCTTGGTCTGCTTCCGTCATCTTGATTTGATGATAGCCAGAGTATGCGTCCAGGAAGCACAACGAATCGTGCCCTGCGGTAGCATCGATAATTTGGTCGATGCGGGGGAGAGGGAAGGGATCCTTTGGGCAAGCCTTATTGAGGTCTTTAAAATCGACACAGAGGCGCCAGGATTTGTCCTTCTTTGGTACCATTACCAGATTTGCTAGCCAGTCCGGATGTTTGATATCTCTGATGAATCCGGCTTCCAATAGTTTGGCTAGCTCTTCTCCCATTGCCTGTCTTTTGGGTTCGGAAAATCGTCGAAGAGCCTGTTTGACTGGCTTAAATCCTTTTAGGATGTTTAGGCTGTGTTCTGCCAACCTGCGTGGGATTCCGGGCATATCCGAAGGATGCCAGGCGAAGATGTCCCAATTTTCCCGAAGGAATTCACGCAGTGCGGCGTCTACTTCGGGGTTCAATTGTGCCCCAATGGAGGCCGTCTTTGTTGGGTCCATTGGATGGACCTGGAATTTTGTTATTTCATCTGCTGGTTTGAAGGAGGTGGACTTGGATCTTTTATCGAGTATCACATCGTCCCTGTTCACCGTGGAGCGCAGCGGGTGAGTTCTTCTGCCTCTAAGGTTTCGGAGAGTGCCTCGAGGGCTAGTGCGGCTGTCTTGTTTTCGTGCGGAGTGCTATGTCCGGTTCACTAACGAGAGTGATTATTCCGCTGGGCCCAGGCATTTTGAGCTTCATGTACCCGTAGTGAGGTATTGCTTGAAAAATTGTGAATGCCTCTCGTCCTAATATGGCGTCATATCCGCTGCTGAACGGGGCTACTTGGAACGTGACTTCTTCGGATCTGTAATTGTCCGGCGAGCCGAACACCACATCGAGTGTGATTTTTCCGGTGCAGGGCGCTTCCCGGCTAGGGATTATTCCTCTAAAGGTTGTGCTGCTTCGCTCAATACGGCTCCAATCGATTTCCATTTTTCGCAGAGTTTCCTCGTAAATGAGTTTATTCCGCTGCCGCCATCCATGAGGACTTTTATCAGTCGAAAGTCGTCCACTATGGGACTAAGTACCAGTGCAGCTGGCGCTCTGGCTGTTCGGAATTTAGGCTCGTCGCTGGCGTTGAAGGTAATAGCTATGCCGCTCCATGGATTTGTTGTTGCTACTTGGTAGATTTCGGCGAGTCCGCGGATTGTTCGTTTTCGCATATTGTTTGATGCCAAGGTCTCGAAGACTGTTGATACCGTACTGGTATTGTTGGAGTGGTTTTCTGGGGCTAGAAGCTCCTCGCCACTTTTGGCCACCTGCCGTAATATCCAACATGCTCGAAGGCTATGTGTTGGGACGGCTCCCTCTGTACTATGAAGCTTACAGGGTCCATTGAGCCATCCCTCCAGTACGGTTCCGTGCCCCTTATTGGGTTTTTGCTTTTTCTTTTTTGCATATGGGGCCTGAATGTGAGGCGCCCTTTTGTTGTGGACTGGGGCTGGGGCCGGATTATCCCAAAATTGATTTTCGGTTTTCCGAAAACTCTCCATCGCACAGTACTTTCGTACTATGGATGCCAGATCGGCAAAACGTGTAATTTTGCGGCGATCGATGGCGTTCAATATTCCCTTGTCCGTGCAATTATTGCAGAAGATTGAGATAGCGTTTTCCTCTCGGCAGTCCTTTATCCTGTCTATAACCAGGAGGAATCTAGCCCAGTAGTGGTGTACTGTTTCAGCAGGCTCTTGCCGTATTAGAGATAGATCGCATATGTCTGGGCGGGTGGGTGGACTGAAGTCCGGATCCCTGCCCATCTTGGGGCTCAAAGGCCGAGAGGTTTCCGAATTTGGGAGCTTGGTTTGCTGGACACAATCCAGCGAGTCCGGAGGGATGCATGATTTTAAGTTCAATGCTTGATCGAAGTCCGTCCCTCCGCGGAAATCCGGCGTGGAGGGTTCGGGAATCCGGACATGAATAGTTTTCAATACAGGCAAAGAGTTGTCGTATTGCTCCTCTACCACTGTGACGTGGTGGGTGGCCTGGGGAGAGTTAATCTCTCTCAGATCGGTTTTAAGCCCAATCTAGTTGTAGTCCGTAGAGACTCCCAGGGCGGCGATGCGATCCAAGAGCTCGTTAACAGACGAGAGCTCTATTGGATCCAACTGTTCGGCAGCTTTCGGGCTGACGCGAAGATTGCTTCTGACGACTTGAGAAGTCATTGTCGAAGCGGCGGCCGGACAGGCGGTCATAAGAAAACCACCTAGCCAGATAGTTTGGCCGGTGGCCAAGGCCCCTTCGGCGAAAACACCGTCTTTGAAGACGGGTGGAGGCATCCGCCCTATCGGTGACGACACAGAGGAACTCTCAATGAAAGCACCAATGTCGGTGTCAAAACCGGTGGATCTCGGGTAGGGGGTCCCGAACTGTGCGTCTAGGCGGATGGTAACATGAACGAGGGACACGATGTTTTACCCAGGTTCGGGCCCTCTCGATGGAGGTAAAACCCTACGTCCTGCTTGATTAATATTGATGATATGGGTAGTACAAGAGTGGATCTACCACGAGATCAAGGAGGCTAAACCCTAGAAGCTAGCCTATGGTATGATTGCTGTAATGTATGTTGTGTCCTACGGACTAAAGCCCTCCGGTTTATATAGACACCGGAGGAGGCTAGGGTTACACAGAGTTGGTTACAATGGTAGGAGATCTACATATCCGTATCGCCAAGCTTGCCTTCCACGCCAAGGAAAGTCCCATCCGGACACGGGACGGAGTCTTCAATCTTGTATCTTCGTAGTCTTGGAGTCGGGCGGACGATGATAGTCCGGCTGTCCGGACACCCCCTAGTCCAGGACTCCCTCAATAGCCTTGATGACCCACAAGTATATGGGGTCAATTGTAGCCTTTTAGATAAGTAAGAGTGTCGAAGCCAACGAGGAGCAGAAGGAAATGACAAGTGGTTTTCAGCAAGGTAATGTCTGCAAGTGTTAAAATTGTAAGTAGCGAAGTAGTTTGATAGCTAGATAATTTGTAACGAGCAAGTAATGATAGTATTTAAAAAGTGCAGCAAGGTAGCCCAATCCTTTTGAGGCAAAGGACAGGCCAAAATGGTCTCTTATCATAAGCAAAGTGTTCTTGAGGGTACACGTGAATTTCATCTAGTCACTTTCATCATGTTGGCTTAATTCATGTTCGGTACTTTGATAATTTTATATTTGGGTGGACCGGTGCTTAGGTGATGTTCTTACTTGAACAAACCTCCTACTTATGATTAACCCTCTCACAAGCATCTGCAACTACGAGAAAAGTATTAAGAATAAATTCTAACCATAGCATCAAACTTTTGGATCCAATCGGTCCCTTACGGAATAGCGCATAAACTGGCGTTTAAGCTTCTGTCACTCTCGCAACCCACCATCTAATAACTACTCCACAATGCATTCCCTTTGGCCAAAATATGGTGAAGTCTCATGTAGTCAACGTGCACATGACACCACTAAGAGAATGATAACATATATATCATCAAAATATCGAACACATATCAAGTTCCCATGATTACTTGCAACATGATTTCTGTTGTGACCTCAAGAATGAAAGTCACTACTCACAAATGATAATCATGCTCAAGATCAGAGGGGTATTAAATAACATAATGGATCTGAACATATAATCTTCCAACAACTAAACCATATAGTAATCAACTACAAGATGTAATCAACAGTACTAGTCACCCACAAGCACAAATCTATAGTTTTGGTACAAAGATTGAACACAAGAGATGAACTAGGGTTTGAGAGGAGTTGGTGCTGTTGAAGATGTTGATGAAGATAGCCTTCCCCAAGATGGGAGAGTTGTTAGTGATGATGATGATGATGATGATTTCCCCCTCAGGAGGGAAGTTCCCCGGCGTAATCGCTCCGCCGGAGGGTAGAAGTGCTCTGGCCCAAGTTCCGCCTTGAGGCGGCAGCGCTGTCATGCCCAATATGCGACCCTATCCAAGAGGAACTCGAAGGTCCCACCAAGGATAGACCCGCATATAGAAACGCTTTTGCAAGGTGGATATCATTACATCAACATTACATAATAGATTGGGATACATACATAAGGCATACAATGCCACACGAATACATCAATACAACATACATAAGATCAACATCCGACTACGGATGAAACACAAACAAAAGCTCAAACGACATCCACCCTGCTAGCCCAGGCTGCCGACCTGGAATCTATCCCCTGATCGAAGAAGAAGCAGAAGAAGAACTCCAAAACAAGCAAACATCGCTCTCGCGTCATGATCATCACATGACCTGTACCTGCAACTGTTGTTGTAGTAATCTGTGAGCGACGAGGACTCAGCAAACCATTACCATGGGTATCAAGACTAGCAAAGCTTAAAGGGAAAGGAAGGGGTAAAGTGGTGAGGTTGCAGCAGCGGCTAAGCAAGATATGTTGGCTAACATACACAAATCAGAGCGAGGAGAGAGCAAACGGAATGGTCGTGACGCTAGCAATGATCAAGAAGTGATCCTGAACTCCTACTTACGTCAATCATAACACAGAAACCGTGTTCACTTCCCGGACTCTGCCGAGAAGAGACCATCACGGCTACACACGCGGTTGATGCATTTTAATTCGGATCTGGTGTCAAGTTATCTACAACCGGACATTAACAAATTCCCATCTGCCACATAACCGCGGGCACGGCTTTCAAAAGATAATACCCTGCAGGGGTGTCCCAACTTAGCCCATGATAAGCTCTTGCGATCAACGAAGGATATACCTTCTCCCAGGAAGACCCGATCAGTCTCGAGATCCCGGTTTACAAGACATTTCGACAATGGTAAAACTAGACCAGCAAAGCCGCCCGATGCGCCGACAATCCCGATAGGAGCTGCACATATCTCGTTCTCAGGGCAACACCGGATAAGTCAAGCTACGAGTAAAACCAGACCTCGAGTTTCCCCGAGGGGGCCCCGCAGGCTGCTCAGTTCGGACCAACACTTAGAGAAGCACTGGCCTGGGGGGGCTAAAATAAAGAAGACCCTCGGGCTCCGGAAACCCAAGGGAAAAAGGGCTAGGTGAGGCAAATGGTAAAACCAAGGTTGGGCCTTGCTGGAGGAGTTTTATTCAAAGCGAACTGTCAAGGGGGTCCCATAAATCACCCGACCGCGTAAGGAACAGAAAATCCGGGAACATAACACCGGTATGACGGAAACTAGGGCGGCAAGCGTGGAACAAAACACCAGGCATAAGGCCGAGCCTTCCACCCTTTACCAAGTATATAGATGCGTTAATAATATATAAGAGATATTGTGATATCCCAACAAAATCCTGTCCACCATGGAGCAATCTTCAACTTCACCTGCAACTAACAATGCTATAAGAGGGGCTGAAGAAAGCGGTAACATAGCCAAGCAATGGTTTGCTAGGAAGGGTGAAAAGGTTAGAGGCTGACATGGCAATTTGGGGAGGCTTGAACAACAAGTTATCGGAAGCGCAGCATAGCGATAGAACGAAGCAACTAGCATAGCAATGATAGTAGTGAGATCCAGGGTAGCGGTCATCTTGCTTGAAATCCCGCAAGGAAGAAGAACGAGTCCATGAAGAAGACGAACGGGAGTAGTTGAACGAATCCTCACAACTCCGGAACGAAGCCGAAGCTAACAAGAGAAGCAAACCGGAAAGAAGCAAACAACATGGTAAACAACCAAGAATAATCATGGCATGATGCACAATCAAGTATGATGCATGTCGGGTTTAATGAGGCATGGCATGGCAAAGTGCAACAAGCAATACTACAAGTTAAGTGGAGCTCAATATGCAACGAGTTGCATATTGACAAAACACCACATCAATTATTTAGTTCGCTCTTGTTTATGTACCCAACAATATTAAATGTTATTAAACATGGCAAGGGGTGAAGCATAATTAAACTACCTATCTAGGCAAATTTAAATGAGGCCGGAAGAACAAACAACAATTCCGGAAAATCCTCATGTCATCTAGCAATTTAATGCAACAACAATTTTAAACATTTTAATTATTATTATCATGATGCGGATGACAATGCAAGTTTTAAGCAATTTTATGAAAATGTTGACATGAGCATGTTATGAAGCATTTGGTCACCATGGCGGAACAAACAGGGTGCCACGGCAGCGAAACGGAAATGGTGCCACGGCAACATTCCGGTCCCGGTAACTCATGGAGATACCGGTGCAAAAGTAGGCGTGCGGATGTGCGCAACATGCTAGAGATGGTGGGGTGCTCCCGACTACCGGGTTCCCACGGGTTAGTGGCATGGAAAACGAGTGACAATTCGAACACGGTGCAAACGGTGCATCTCATTCAACACATGCATTCGGTCCACGGACATCGTCTCGGGGTTATACCTTTGAAGCGTGCATTTCGGAGCGGTTCGGGTTCGACGAAGGAAGTAGTCGTTCTCGCGACGGTAGTGGAAGTAGACGTTTACGGGTCGTCGTGGGAAGTAGTCGTTCACGTGGCGACGATAGTGGAAGTAGTGGTACACGTTTTCGTAGATGTCCGGGGCCGTCGGTAGAGGTACTTGTCGCATCGCCGAGCGTAGTCGACCTCGGCATATCCGAGGGGGTACTTGTGGTCAACGCGGCCTCTAGTGTACTTGTCGGTCCAGCAAGCGGAAGCAATTCGGGGCGGTCACGGTCTCGGCAACAAGTCTTGGTGTCCCAAAACTTCAGGAGCGGAGGTACACAGAGGCAACAAGAACAACAACGCTGGGGTCTCGGTCATGGCCATGCCAGGAGACAATAGTGGCATAGCCGGCTTGGTGTGTTTGAAGTGGACAGCTCGGGGCAACAGGATGAGCAGCGACAGCTATGCAAGCGGGTCCCCAAGCAAACGGAGGCAAGAAGAGGACCCGGGATGGGACAAGGCATCGGGCAGCAGCACTGGCGCCCTTGGCGGCCGCCGATGATGGAGTCAAGCAAGGAAGGGGTCGCGTCCAGAGGAGAGGAAGGAGGCCGGGAGGCGGCGGATCCGGGGAAGGGGAACCCGTTCCCGGCGTTGGAGGCCTTGAGCGGAGGTCTGGGGGTGCGGAGGAGCTGTGGAGGCGATGCAGGCGATGGAGACAGGGAACGGTGGGAGCAGAGGAGCTCGCGACGACAAAGCGAATGGGGAGGCCCTCGAGCAGAGGAGCGGGCGACATGGAGGGGCGCAAAAGCGCAGCGGCAGAAGGGCGCGACGACGGCGGGGTCTCGGCGGCTGCGGCAATGGAAGAAGGCGCGGGCGGGCAAGCTCGCCGGAGGGCGGAAGGATGAGCGGGATCGGGCGCGGGGCTCTGCTCCTCTCCCTTTCTCTGTGGGAGGCAGCGCAGGGGAGGATACGAGAGGGAGATGGGGCGAGAGAGATGTGTGGACTGGTCGGGCTAGGGTTATAAGCAGGGCGCTAGGGTTGGGCCTAGTTGCTGGGCTTCTTCTCTCCCTTCTTCAAATCTCTTCCAAAAAGAAAAAATCAAAGAAAGAAAAGGAGAGAAAAGAAATGAGTGGAAAAGTATTTGGACAAGGGGATTAATTTCCCGGACTCACAAAAATGCGCTTGTTCCAAGAAAAATGGTGTGGACAAGATTGCAGGAATTAAATTCAAACTCATTTGAAATTCAAATGGGTTTGAACTAGGACTAGGTTTTTGAAGTGTCCAAAAATGTTGAGATTTTTGGTGGAGCTCCGGAAAATGATGAAAGAAATTATGGGCAAGGTTGGAGACCAAGAATTAAGATAACAAAGGCATTGGAATATTTTGCAAGTGTGTTATGGTGAATTCCAACTTAATGAAATATTTAAATATATCTCCCTAATATTGGGAAGATATGTTATAAAGAGAAGTCACCATTGTGAATATCCCTCAATTTAAATGGACCGAGGATCCACCCGATTTATTTAGATGAGTTTTAAAAAGGGTTGGATGATGACATGATGCAATGAAAATGATGCAAAGAGATGAGATGCAAGACATGAACAAAAATGCAAAACAAAAACAAAAGCCCAACCACGAAGGAAATATCATATTGCATCTCCGAAAAAGGCAAGAGTTGGAGTTACGAATATGGAAAGTTACATCCGGGGGGTTACAACACTCCACCACTACAAGAGGATCTCGTCCCGAGATCTAGGATGGCACCGGAGGGAAACGGAAGAGGAAGAGAAGAGGTAAAACTAAGTTGCTTCTTCGACAAACGAGTGAAACCATGAACCTTAAGTGGTTGAACAAATTGAAAGAAACAAAACAACGGAGATGACCAAGATTGCAAACAGTCTGTTGGGCAAGAGGAACAAGGGACACAACAAGAACCAAGAGGTTGAAAGACATGGAAATAAGAGCTTCAGGAACGAAAAGAATATGACCACTTCGGTATAATGAGATAGCCAAGGAACAAGAATGACAGAATTTGGACAGCACTTCGATAGAAAAGAGAAGAAAACTTGATGAGATGAAAAGATATTAAAGAGATGATACAACACTCCGGTTAAATGAATAAGCATGAAAAGAACACGATCCTCACAAAACGAGGTGATGGGTGAAGAGCACAACATCACAATGCCTCCGTAACGAAAGAATAGAAGTTAGATCATTGGGATAAAGTAACTTTTGCCACAAGTGAACTTGGAAAGCATCCTTGCAAAGAAGAATCGAACGGAGTTGTTGGAAAATCAACAACAAGAAGCACAAGCTTGTTGTGGGCTTATGGAAAACATCTCGGACAATGAGGTGACAACCGGCCACTAATGGAAACCATTGATTTGATTGAGAGCACCAAAGAGATGAAAAACTTCTTCACCAAGATGAGAAGGAGAAAATTGGATCATTGATAAGCACCACAATAGCAACATTCCTTAGGGAAGGCTTTAGGTGAAATCTATACCAAGATAACTCCAAAGAAGAGACTGATGGATTTAAAATACCTCATTCTTGACAACATGTGAATCACGAAACATGAATGAAAATTGTCAAGAATGATATAACACCACCTCAAAAGATAAGGTAGAAAGAATTGCACTTCAAAATGCAAGAAGAAGAATACTTGATCTCCTCAAAACAAAACATGTGTTGAGCACCATGTTTAATTTTGAGTATAGCTTGGCGGATCATAACTTTGAGAGAAAACTTGAGGAACAATTGAAGAATGAAAGAATCCTTGACGAACCACCATGTAGAGCCTCAATGAAGAACTTCGGTAATAAAAGGATGATAGAAAGAAAGAGAAGTTGAAAACACAAGGTGAAGCCTTGCAATGATTTAGATGGAGCTTCGCGATGAAATACAGCGGAAAACTTTGAACTTCGGAAGAAAGATGAACAACATATAATTGAGAAATTGATTTCACGGACAAACTCCAGTAGAAAAGAATTAAACACTTGGATGAAACAAGAATAAGAATTATGTTATGCGTATCCTTCACCAATTTAAATTGATGACAAACAACGGATTTGGCATACTACTTATTCTTCTTGAGGGGTTAAGGATAGAGATAGCGCAAACTTGAGAAGGTATTGATGGAACCACCGGTGGGATTGAAACAACGAAAAAAATGAATGAATTGATACGATAATGAAGGAAGAGAAATCTTGAACGAACCACTGTAAGAATTGAAAATGAAAGTAACAAAGGCACAATCCACCGAGAAGAATTGGAAAACGAATGAAGATACTTGAGGGGATTTAGATACCTGAGAACGAATAGATCATGAACTGATTAGAGGATATTTGAACGATGCACCGGTAAGATTTGGAGAACGATAGCTACACACTGAGAATGAAGAATTATGACATGATGGCCTTCGGAGGAAAGAAATTGAAACAACTCATGAAATACTCCGGATGGTAAGAAAAGAATTGTCATAATCAAAAAGCTTATCAGGATGGCATGAAGCTAGAACCATGAATCTTTGGAAGAACTGGTAAGGATTTAAGAGGAACTCTTCTTCGGTCTTAAAAATTCGAGAATGTTGACCACCATGAATTGTTGAGACACTCTGGAAGGATTAAAAGAAAAAGGTTGAGCCAAAGATGAAAAGTATTTGAAAATGACCTTGGAGAAGGCATGTGACTGATGAAAATTCATTCTTACGTCAAACTCGAAAAGAATTAGGAATGGCTCCGGAATAATTAGAAGAGTCGGGTAAGATCCTGGGAAAAGACCTGTGGGTTAGGGCCCACTCAAAAGAAACACCGTTGAAAATGATTTTAAAGAGAGATTGCACCAGTTGAATTAAATGGCTTGAATGAGATAACAATCTCCAAATGGCTTGAACGGATTAAGAATGGAAACACAAATCTTGTGAGATATCCTCAGCACTCCAGAACAAATGAATAGGAAGAAGTGAATGATTAAGATGTGCATCGGCATGAGAAACCATTAGAAATGAGGAAAGGAATATGATGAATATCGAAAGCTTGAATTGGATCCACCGGAGAAGAAAAAAGAACGAAGGATGATGAACTTGAAGCTCGTGAGCATCTTCACGAGGGATCACCGGATCAGAACATTGATTGAAAAGAGTGAAGTGACTTCACACGAATAAATGGATACTTGATTAAAATAAATGAGTCCTTGAAAAAAAGGGTGGGAGGGTGGGGAAAAACAAAGACAACTTGGGATGAACGAAACAAACACCGTTGAGAAAACTTAGAATTGATCTTGCGGATGGGGAGAATGATGGGATCATCTCGAAGAGAAGCATGCCGGTTGGAAAGAATTAACATGACAACCTCAATGATCAAAAAGGATTAGTATTCAAATAGCAATATGAGAACACCGTTTAGGAAAGGTATGGATTCAACATTTGACTTCGAAGCAACTCGAATACCATAAATAAAACAAAACAAAGGATTTGGCTTGCAGAATAAGCCGGAAACAAACATATGATAGAGATTTACCCAATCCCATATCATGCATCTGTCGGAAAGATATTCTAGGAGCTACTTGAATTCCCACCTATAAAACTCCCGAAACTTTCTGGTTATGCAATCTGGTGTTGGGGATACAGGGGAAGCAATATATCTCACCCAAACTAACAATCCCTACATCCAGCTGTATCCATCCGTCAACATATAACCAAGAAAACTCCGGAAATCATGTACCTCAACCTTCGAAAAGCATCTGTTATACGAGTTATGGCAATACTCCCGAACTCCCCAGTACTGGGTGGCGTCGAGGTTATCTCACCAACAACTGCATAAAAGAGATTTTCGATGTCGGCAAAACTCAGGTATTCCAGAACTGCAACGATAAAATTATGACAACAACACCTCGGAGCTCAACTCCCTAGGACACTGCCACAACCCCTAAATGTCAGGAGGCACCAAGAACAATGTTCTCGTCATAAGAATATCGAAACGATCCCAAGATACCCGCGTGATCCTAAAAAAATTAGTGAAATTTGAGGAGAGGAAAGAGAAAACATCTACGTCAGGAGTCCTCACTAGAGCGACGAAGGGGGCTAAGGAGTAAAGGGAATCCTACTCTCCGATATATATAATCCTAAGACTCAAAACTTTTTTTTTCTAGACTCAACAACGGCCAACAAACAAGGGGGCTCGTATGGTCGGTCAAGGCTCTGATACCAACTTGTAACGCCCAATATGCGACCCTATCCAAGAGGAACTCGAAGGTCCCACCAAGGATAGACCCGCATATTGAAACGCTTTTGCAAGGTGGATATCATTACATCAACATTACATAATAGATAGGGATACATACATAAGGCATACAATGCCACACGAATACATCAATACAACATACATAAGATCAACATCCGACTACGGATGAAACACAAACAGAAGCTCAAACGACATCCACCCTGCTAGCCCAGGCCGCCGACCTGGAACCTATCCCCTGATCGAAGAAGAAGCAGAAGAAGAACTCCAAAACAAGCAAACATCGGTCTCGCGTCATGAACATCGCATAACCTGTACCTGCAACTGTTGTTGTAGTAATCTGTGAGCCACGAGGACTCAGCAATTCCATTACCATGGGTATCAAGACTAGCAAAGCTTAAAGGGAAAGGAAGGGGTAAAGTGGTGAGGTTGCAGCAGCGGCTAAGCAAGATATGGTGGCTAACATACGCAAATCAGAGCGAGGAGAGAGCAAACGGAACGGTCGTGAAGCTAGCAATGATCAAGAAGTGATCCTGAACTCCTACTTACGTCAATCATAACACAGAAATCGTGTTCACTTCCCGGACTCCGCCGAGAAGAGACCATCATGGCTACACACGCGGTTGATGCGTTTTAATTCGGATCTGGTGTCAAGTTATCTACAACCGGACATTAACAAATTCCCATCTGCCACATAACTGCGGGCACGGCTTTCGAAAGATAATACCCTGCAGGGGTGTCCCAACTTAGCCCATGATAAGCTCTCGCGATCAATGAAGGATATACCTTCTCCCAGGAAGACCCAATCAGTCTCGGAATCCCGGTTTACAAGACATTTCGACAATGGTAAAACTAGACCAGCAAAGCCGCCCGATGCGCCGACAATCCCGATAGGAGCTGCACATATCTCGTTCTCAGGGCAACACCGGATAAGTCAAGCTACGAGTAAAACCAGACCTCGAGTTTCCCCGAGGGGCCCCCGCAGGCTGCTCAGTTCGGACCAACACTTAGAGAAGCACTGGCCCGGGGGGGGGGGGCTAAAATAAAGATGACCCTCGGTCTCTGGAAACCCAAGGGAAAAAGGGCTAGGTGAGGCAAATGGTAAAACCAAGGTTGGGCCTTGCTGGAGGAGTTTTATTCAAAGCGAACTGTCAAGGGGGTCCCATAAATCACCCGACCGCGTAAGGAACGCAAAATCCGGGAACATAACACCGGTATGACGGAAACTAGGGCAGCAAGAGTGGAACAAAACACCAGGCATAAGGCCGAGCCTTCCACCCTTTACCAAGTATATAGATGCGTTAATAATATATAAGAGATATTGTGATATCCCAACAAAATCCTGTCCAACATGGAGCAATCTTCAACTTCACCTGCAACTAACAACGATATAAGAGGGGCTGAAGAAAGCGGTAACATAGCCAAGCAATGGTTTGCTAGGAAGGGCGAAAAGGTTAGAGGCTGACATGGCAATTTGGGGAGGCTTGAAGAACAAGTTATAGGAAGCGCAGCATAGCGATAGAACGAAGCAACTAGCATAGCAATGATAGTAGTGAGATCCAGGGTAGCGGTCATCTTGCCTGAAATCCCGCAAGGAAGAAGAACGAGTCCATGAAGAAGACGAATGGGAGTAGTCGAATGAATCCTCACAACTCCGGAAAGAAACCGAAGCTAACAAGAGAAGCAAACCGGAAAGAAGCAAACAACATGGTAAACCACCAAGAATAATCATGGCATGATGCACAATCAAGTATGATGCATGTCCGGTTTAATGAGGCATGGCATGGCAAAGTGTAACAAGCAATACTACAAGTTAAGTGGAGCTCAATATGCAACGAGTTACATATTGACGAAACACCACATCAATTATTTAGTTCGCTCTTGTTTATGTACCCAACAATATTAAATGTTATTAAACATGGCAAGGGGTGAAGCATAATTAAACAACCTATCTAGGCAAGTTTAAATGAGGCCGGAAGAACAAACAACAATTCCAGAAAATCCTCATGTCATCTAGCAATTTAATGCAACAACAATTTTAAACATTTTAATTGTTATTATCATGATGCGGATGACAATGCAAGTTTTAAGCAATTTTATGAAAATGTTGACATGAGCATGTTATGAAGCATTTGGTCACCATGGCGGAACAAAAAGGGTGCCACGGCGGCGAAACGGAAATGGTGCCACGGCAACATTCCGGTCCCGGTAACTCATGGAGGTAGCGGTGCAAAAGGAGGCATGCGGATGTGCGCAACATGCTAGAGATGGTGGGGTGCTCCCGACTACCGGGTTCCCACAGGTTAGTGGCATGGAAAACGAGTGACAATTCGAACACGATGCAAACGGTGCATCTCATTCAACACATGCATTCGGTCCACGGACATCGTCTCGGGGTTATACCTTTGAAGCGTGCATTTCGGATCGGTTCGGGTTCGACGAAGGAAGTAGTCGTTCTCTCGACGGTAGTGGAAGTAGACGTTTACGGGTCGTTGTGGGAAGTAGTCGTTCACGTTTTCGTAGATGTCCGGGGCCGTTGGTAGAGGTACTTGTCGCATCGCCGAGCGTAGTCGACCTCGGCATATCCAAGGGGGTACTTGTGGTCAACGCGGCCTCTAGTGTACTTGTCGGTCCAGCAAGCGGAAGCAATTCGGGGCGGTCACGGTCTCGGCAACAAGTCTTGGTGTCCCAAAACTTCAGGAGCGGAGGTACACAGAGGCAACAAGAACAACAACGCTGGGGTCTCGGTCATGACCATGCCAGGAGACAACAGTGGCATAGCCGGCTTGGTGTGTTTGAATTGGACAGCTCGGGGCAACAGGATGAGCAACGACAGCTATGCAAGCGGGTCCCCAAGCAAACAGAGGCAAGAAGAGGACCCGGGACGGGACAAGGCATCGGGCAGCAGCACTGGCGCCCTTGGCGCCGCCGATGATGGATTCAAGCAAGGAAGGGGTCGCGTCCAAAGGAGAGGAAGGAGGCCGGGAGGCGGCGGATCCGGGCGAGGGAACCCGTTCCCGGCGTTGGAGGCCTTGAGCGGAGGTCTGGGGGTGCGGAGGAGCTGTGGAGGCGATGCAGGAGATGGAGACAGGGAACGGTGGGAGCAGAGGAGCTCACGACGACACAGCAAATGGGGAGGCCCTCAAGCAGAGGAGCGGGCGACATGGAGGGGCGCAACAGTGCAGCGGCAGAAGGGCGCGACGACGGCGGGGTCTCGGCGGCTGCGGCAAGGGAAGAAGGCGCGGGCGGGCAAGCTCGCCGGAGGGCGCAAGGATAAGCGGGATCGGGAGCGGGGCTCTGCTCCTCTCCCTTTCTCTGTGGGAGGCAGCGCAGGGGAGGAGACGAGAGGGCGATGGGGGCGAGAGAGATGTGTGGACTGGTCGGGCTAGGGTTATAGGCAGGCCGCTAGGGTTGGGCCTGGTTGCTGGCTTCTTCTCTCCCTTCTTAAAATCTCTTCCAAAAACAGAAAAGCAAAGAAAGAAAAGGAGAGAAAAGAAATGAGTGGACAAGAATTTGGACAAGGGGATTAATTCCCCGGACTCACAAAAATGCGCTTGTTCCAAGAAAAATGGTGTGGACAAGATTGCAGGAATTAAATTCAAACTCATTTGAAATTCAAATGGGTTTGAACTAGGACTAGGTTTTTGAAGTGTCCAAAAATGTTGAGATTTTTGGTGGAGCTTCGGAAAATGATGAAAGAAATTATGGGCAAGGTTGGAGACCAAGAATTAAGATAACAAAGGCATTGGAATATTTTGCAAGTGTGTTATGGTGAATTCCAACTTAATGAAATATTTAAATATAGCTCCCTAATATTGGGAAGATATGTTATAAGGAGAAGTCACCATTGTGAATATCCCTCAATTTAAATGGACCGACGATCCACCCGATTTATTTAGATGAGTTTTAAAAACGGTTGGATGATGACATGATGCAATGCAAATGATGCAAAGAGATGAGATGCAAGACATGAACAAAAATGCAAAACAAAAACAAAAGCCCAACCAAGAAGGAAATATCATATTGCATCTCCAGAAAAGGCAAGAGTTGGAGTTACGAATATGGAAAGTTACATCCGGGGCGTTACAGGCGCTTCATTCCAAAAGTACTCCTCTGATTTTTTTTCTAGGTCAAAATGACTAATAAACCAGAAGATATGCACCGGAAGTGGGCTGAGGAGGGAAGCACCCACCTGGGTGCGCCTGGGCCCTTGGCGCGCCCAGGTGGGTTGTGCCCACTTGCTGGGCCCCCTTTGGTACTTATTTGCTCCAATAATTCTTAAATATTCTATAAAAAATCCTCGGGAAGTTTCAGCTCATTTGGAGTTGTGTAGAATAGGCAGCTTGACATAGGTTTTTCAGGTTCAGATTTCCAGCTGCCAGAATTCTCCCCCTTTGTGCATACCTTGCATATTATGAGAGAAAAGGCATTAGAATTACTCCAAAAGCATTATTATACAATAAAAACATAAATAACAAAATTCTCCCCCTTTGTGCTCCCCCCGGGCTTGTGGCCACCTGGTGGGTCCTCCTCTGGTATTTCCTCGCCCAATATTTGTAATATATTCCAAAATAATTCTCCGTAAATCAGGACTTTTGGAGTGGTGCAGAATAGGTCTCTTAGATTTGCTCCTTTCTGGTCCAGAATTCTAGCTGCCGGCATTCTCCCTCTTCATGTAAACCTTGTAAAATAAGAGAGAAAAGGCATAAGTATTGTACCATAATGTGTAATAACTTCCCATGGAATAAATATCAATATGAAAGCATGATGCAAAATGGACGTATCAACGCCCTTGCTCCTCGGATATGCACCGCAGCGAGACGTCGTTGGGGCGCCTTCGATATAGCACGCCGTCCTGCAAGCAATAAGTGCTGGCTTGATGAACCACGCGCTCTGCTTCCTCCTCCTTGTGTGGCAAGGTGTCGCAGAGCAAGAACGCCTTGAACTCCTCGGTCCAGCAGCCTGCCTGAGGTTCCAGCGCCAAGAGTAGGTGTGCCCCCAAGGTCGGGCCACATGCTGGGGCGCCTGAGGACGGGGCCGGTGGCGGCTCCTCCCGGAGCAGCGCCGGGCCTGTAGTCGAAGGTGCCATTGACGGCTTGAAGAGCCTTCCCTCGAATACGCCAGGCTTCTAAGGCTCGTGGCGGGAGGTCCTCCTGGCAATGTCGTTGTCATGCCCTATATGCGATACTATCCTAAAGAGACACGAAGGTCCCACCAAGGATAGAACCGCATATTGAAACGCTTTTGCAAGGTGGATATCATTACATCAACATTACATATTAGATGGGGATACATACAAAAGGCATACAATGCCACATGAATACAACATCATCTTACATAAGAGCACCATCCGACTACGGATGAAACACAAACAGAAACTCAAACGACATCCACCCTGCTAGCCTAGGCTACCGACCTGGAACCTATCCCCTGAACGAAGAAGAAGCAGAAGAAGAACTCCAAAACAAGTAAACATCGCTCTCGCGTCATGAACATCGCATAACCTGTACCTGCAACTGTTGTTGTAGTAATCTGTGAGTCACGAGGACTCAGCAATCCCATTACCATGGGTATCAAGACTAGCAAAGCTTAAAGGGAAAGGAAGGGGTAAAGTGGTGAGGTTGCAGTAGCGACTAAGCATATATGGTTGCTAACATACGCAAATAAGAGCGAGGAGAGAAGCAAAGGAACGGTCGTGAAGCTAGCAATGATCAAGTGGTGATCCTGAACTCCTACTTACATCAAACATAACCCAAAACTGTGTTCACTTCCCGGACTCCACCGAGAAGAGACCATCACGGCTACACACGCGGTTGATGCATTTTAATTCGTATCTGGTGTCAAGTTATCTACATCCAGACATTAACAAATTCCCATCTACCACATAACCGCGGGCACGGCTCTCAAAAGTTTATACCCTGCAGGGGTGTCCCAACTTAGCCCATCACAAGCTCTCATGGTCAACGAAGGATATTCCTTCTCCCAGGAAGACCCGATCAGTCTCGGAATCCTGGTTTACAAGACATTTCGACAATGGTAAAACAAGACCAACAAAGCCGCCTGGATGTGCCGACAAATCCCGAGAGGAGCTGCACATATCTCTTTCTCAGGGCACACCGAATGAGCCAAACATCGGGTTGGCATAGACCCTGCCTGCCCAGAGGGCGCCGGACATCACTCGGTTCGGACTAGCACTTAGAGAAGCACTGGCCCGGGGGGGGGGCTAAAATAAAGATGACCCTCGGGTTGGCCGACCCAAGGGAAAGGTATAGGTGGTGGTGAGGCAAGTGGTAAAACCAAGGTTGGGCCTTGCCGGAGGAGTTTTATTCAAAGCGAACTGTCAAGGGGGTCCCATAAATCACCCAACCGCGTAAGGAACGCAAAATCAAGGAACATAACACTGGTATGACGGAAACTAGGGCGGCAAGAGTGGAACAAAACACCAGGCATAAGGTCGAGCCTTCCACCCTTTACCAAGTATATAGATGCATTAATTAAATAAGAGATATTGTGATATCCCAACATAATCCTGTCCACCATGGAGCAATCTTCAACTTCACCTGCAACTAACAACGCTATAAGAGGGGCTGAGCAAAGCGGTAACATAGCCAAACAACGGTTTTCTAGGAAGGGTGAAACAGGTAAGAGGCTGACATGGCAATTTGCAAGGCTTGAAGAGCAAAAGATAGGTAGCGCAGCAAAGCAATAGAACGAGGCAACTAGCATAGCAATGATAGTAATGAGATCCAAGGTGACGATCATCTTGCCTGAAATCCCGCAAGGAAGAAGAATGAGTCCATGAAGAAGATGAAGCCACGAAGACGAACCAAGCGTAGACGAACGAATCCTCACGATCGCAACGAAACGGGAACTATCGAGAAGAAGCACACAACATAGTAAACATACCACACATGAACAAGGCATGATACTCAACTAAGTATGATGCATGACAATGCTACATGAAGCTACTCATGGCAAGAGATGATGCATACAAGAGCAACACATCAAAGCAAGTTTAAATGAGGCCGAAAACAACATATAACAAATCCGGTAAGTCCTCATATGCAAATTTCGAAATTGGTCCAGAACTGAATAAACCTTATGTTCAAGTTGTTAAACAGCAAGTTCAAATGCACCAAGACGATCTACATGAAATTCTAGTCAAGTTACATATAAAGTTCATTTAATTTGGAGCTACGGCCTAGAAGATATGAGCAAAACAAGATCAGAATGGCATTGACACAAAATGCACCCAAACATCAATAAAACACCTCAAAACAAGGATGCAACAATGTAATATGAAACTACATGCAAAACTAAGCAAGTTTCATATAGAGCACACTCAAAATGGAGCAACGGTTCAACACATACACTATACAAGTTTAGGACAAGCTGTCCAAAACAACAACTAGGCATCTAGCAAGCATCAAAACTGTATGCTACAGCACCTCAACATAAGAAAAAAAAGGCGTGGGCATGAAGTACAGGTAAAGCATGAAAAAACAAGAACACTGAGCTATCTCCATAAAACACAATAACATGCTCAAAAGGACATGGCAAGCTTGCAAATAATAACAGTTTCAGACTTGGCAGAAATAACATCATGTTGCAATGTTTAGAGCTATCAAACAACATGTTACAAGAACTTAACATGGCAAACAAAGGCATGGCATGCTAGTACGAAAGACAAACAACAAAACTCCCTTACTTAACTAATTCCAAAGATCAACAGAAAAGATGGTAGCATCCGTACAAACATGGCAAATGATATGACAGATTCAGACATGCTAGGAACAACAATAAGTAGGCATGTTGGTGAGCTTGTACAACTCACCACAGAACAACACATGGCATGAGAAGGTAACCAACAGTAAGATGACATATTTATGATGCTAAGAATGGCAAGAGCAAGTTCATACGGTGCATGGATCACTAGAAAGCTCATGGCGAAACCGAACTTAATGTTAACAGGCTGACAGCAACATTATTTAGCAATTTTGGAGCATGATAACAACAAGCTACAGCAGACTATAAATGCAACCAGGTGCATGCATGGATAGAGAATGACATGTTTAACAAATCATCCTTAGTGGGCATCTCCAGATTATGCATAGAATGGCTTGTAGCAGCAGGTTAATATAACATAAGGATATAGCAGATTCAGACTAGCAAAATAGTAACAGCAAGTTCCCTACTTCACGAGCTCGATGCACTCACTACGAGACTCACAAAAATACATGGGTTTCACCACTGTAAACATGGCATGATGTAGCTCAAAACTCATGTAGACATCAAGCTCATAGGATGCACACACAAATGTAAGGAAAAAGACAAATCACCAAGTTCTATTAACAGACAGCAGATTTACATCATATAGCACTCTTGCAACGATGATAATGGCATCAAGATGGACTCGAACAGGCATGGCTCGATGGAACAAAGTGATGAGCATCTCACAATGAACATTTTGGTATATTATGCACGCAAAACGGAGTAGCACACATGAAGTTATGAGCATCCAAACATGCACACATAAAGTTTTGAAATCTAGGGACTTGGTGAAAATATACCCTCGCGAGGAAACAGGACGGAGGCGTTCCGGGATGAGGGGATCCGGGCGGGGGCGCCATTTGGTTGGTGGTGGTGGTGGATTTGATCCAGATCCGGACGGAGGCGGGTCCGGTGGCGGCGGCTCGCCGGAGTTGGCCGAGGGGAGGTTCCAACGAGGCGGGGACGGGGCGCTTCGGGCGGATCTCACCGGATCCTCTCCCGGGCGAGGCACGGTGGCGACGGGGAGGCATGGCCGCGGCGGCTACGGGCGCCAGAGCTCGGGCTCGCCGGTGTAGGTTGGCGGCGGCGACTGGCCATGGCACGGAGGAGGCGGGGCGAGCGGGCGGCGCCGATGAG